>NC_133325.1:471410729-471620982 GCF_042186555.1 Aquarana catesbeiana
TTTGTATTCAGCCCCCTTTACTCTGATACCCCTAACTAAAATCTAGTGGAGCCAATTGTCTTCAGAGGTCACCCAATTAGTAAATAGAGTCCACCTGTGTGTAATTTAATCTGTATAATTACAGCTGTTCTGTGTACCCCTCAGAGGTTTCTTAGCGAACCTTAGTGAACAAACAGCATCATTAAGGCCAAGGAACACACCAGACAAGTAAGGGATAAAGTTGTGGAGAAGTTTAAATCAGGGTTAGGTTAGAAAAAAAAAATATATATTCCAAGCTTTGAACATCTCACAGAGCACTGTTCAAGCCATCATCCTAAAATGGAAAGTGTATGGCACAACTGCAAACCTACCAAGGCATGGTCATCCACCCAACGTGCTCCATGCACACTAGCATTTTTTTTAAGCTCCTATAAAGCGGTTATTAGCATTTTTTTTTCTGCTCCTAGAAGCTAAATAGTGTTATGCTGTGTCCATGCACACTACTTTAGGCTACTAGCATTTTTTTTTAGCTTTAGCATCTAGGTGCAGAAAAAAGAAAAAGTTTTGTAGAGTTTCTTGAAGCGTTTTGGCAGCAGAAAAAAACGCTAAATGCTCCCAACAGCTTTGAGCTTGCTTTTTTTTTTCTTCATGTACGCTAGTGCTCATGGAGCCTAAATCACTGTTTTGTTGCTAAATAAGAGAAAAGAAATATTAAGACTCAGTTCACACTGCATGCTGATGTGGCTCACAGCAGGGGACTTGTGCGTCCTGGTTCACTGTTTCAGGTCAGATTTCAGGCTGAATTCGGACCTAAAACGGACCAAAAGACGCACAGAACTCCTGTGCAAATTCACACCAGAGCAGCATCGGAGATATGTGAACCAGCTCCACAGAGAGCTGGTCACAATCTCCTGCTATTGCGAATTGGATGTGGTGAACCGCATCCAATTCGCAATAGTGTGAACCCAGCCTTAAAAAAAAAAAAATAAAATAAATATAAGAATCAGCTACATTTCTTTGGTAAAAATAACCCAAATCAGTGTATATCATTTAATCTGTAGGAAAGTTAACCACTTTAGCCCCAGAAGATTTTACCCCCTTCCTGACCAGAGCACTTTACAATTTGGCACTGCATCGCTTTAACTGACAATTGTGTGGTCATGCAATGCTGTACCCAAACAAAATTTAAGCTCTTTTTCCCACAAATAGAGCTTTCTTTTGGTGGTATTCAATCACCTCTGCGGTTTTTATTTTTTCCGCTATAAACGAAAAAAAAGACTGAAAATTTTGGGAAAAAAAAAAAAAAAAAGATATTTTCTACTTTATGTTATAAAAAAAACATACAATAAAAAAAAAATACAATAAACTCAATTTTAGTAATACATTTAGGCCAAAAAGTATTCAGCCACGTCTCGGGTAAAAAAAAAAAAATCAATAAGCGTATATATTTAAATCGGTTTGCGCAAAAGTTATAGCATCTACAAACCAGGGTACATTTTCTAAAACAGCAGGGCAGGGCAGTACAACCCCCCCCCCCCCCCCCCAAATGACCCCATTTTGGAAAGTAGACACCCCAAGGAATTTGCTGAGAGGCTTGTTGAGCACATTGAAAAGTTAATTTTGTTGTCATAAGTAATTGAAAAATGACAAAAAAAAAAATTGCACAAAGTTGTCAGTGAAATGATATATTGCTCAAACATGCCATGGGCATATGTGAAATTAAACCCCAAAATACATTCTGCTGCTTCTCCTGAATATGGGGATACCAGTTGTCAACCGGTGACAACTTTTTTTTTTTTACAAAAAGTCATTTTCCCGAAGCTTGTATATAAATAAAAAATATTCCATGAACTCAACATGCTTCTCAGCAAATAGCTTGGGGTGTCTACTTTCCAAAATGGGATCATTTGGGGGGGGTTGAACTGTCCTGGTATTTTACATAGTTACATAGTTACATAGTAGGTGAGGTTGAAAAAAGACACAAGTCCATCAAGTCCAACCTACGTGTGTGATTATGTGTCAGTATTACATTACATATCCCTGTATGTTGCGGTCATTCAGGTGATTATCTAATAGTTTCTTGAAGCTATCAATGCTCCCCGCTGAGACCACCGCCTGTGGAAGGGAATTCCACATCCTTGCCACTCTTACAGTAAAGAACCCTCTACGTAGTTTAAGGTTAAACCTCTTTTCTTCTAATTGTAATGAGTGGCCACGAGTCTTATTAAACTCTCTTCTGCGAAAAAGTTTTATCCCTATTGTGGGGTCACCAGTACAGTATTTGTAAATTGAAATCATATCCCCTCTCAAGCGTCTCTTCTCCAGAGAGAATAAGTTCAGTGCTCGCAACCTTTCCTATTTTATGCACAGCATTAGAAGCTTATGCCACTCTAACCACTTGAAGACAAAGCCCTACCTAACACTTTGTTTACATGAAAAAATATTTTTTTTTTGCTAAAAAATTACTTTGAACCCCCAAACATATACATTCTTAAAGCAAAGGCCCTACAGATTAAAATGGTGGACGTGGCAAATTTTTTTCACACAGTTTTTGTGCAGCAATTTTTCAAACGCATTTTTTTAAAATTGTAATGCACTAAAACACATACTATATTGCCCAAATGTTTGGTAAAATATAAAAGCTGATCTTATGCCGAGTACATTTGGTGCAATTGCTGTTTACATATGACACGAGACCGACTCTTGCATTCACCTTTGCGCACGAGCATGGGGGAACAGGGGTGTTTTTTTTTTTTTTTGCTTCTTTATTTTATTTTTACACTGTTTATTTTTTTTTTTTAGAATTTTTATTGTTATCACAGGGAATGTAAATATCCCCTATGATGGCAATGGGTAGTGACAGGTACCCTTTTTAAAAAAAAAATTGGGGTCTATTAGACGATCTCTCCTCTACCCTCAAAGCATCTGACCACACCACCAAGATCAGTGTGATAAGATGCTTTCCCAATGGTGCTGTTTATATCCTGCAGAAGCGAAGTCATGAAATGCTTGTAGCTTCCGGTTTCTTAGGCCATAGAGATGATTGGAGCCATTCTGTTCTTCGATCAGCTCTATGGTCAGCTGGCGGAACCACCAGCTGCATTCTCAGGTTCCCCGGTGGGACAGGAGAGGCAGCGAAAACCATGGAAGATGACGGGGGGGGGAAACGTTCCCTCCCACTGCTTGTAAAAGTAGTCCAGCAGCTAATTAGCCACTAGGATTGCTTTTACATGAAAGCTGGCTTAAAAGAATGATACCAAGATACCTAAACCAGCAGGCATCGTTCTGGTATAACCACTCAAAGTCCAGCAACATACCAGTACCTTGTTCTTTTTTTTCATGCAGCCTGTGGGCTGAACGAAAAAAACAAAAAAAAGATTGATCGGTGGGTATGCCCACCATTAAAATACCACCCTGCATCCACCCACTTCTAATGATGGGCATACATGCACCTTTTTTTTTAACTGTGGTGGTGAACTCACCTCCTACAGCGCTGGAGTCGCTGATTTAGGTATCCTAAGAGAAAACGCTGTTGCTGTCAAGATAAATTAATTAGTGCTGCAGCTGAATGGCATATCTGAAAAGAAAATAATGGTTAACAATAAAACACAGTTGTCAGTGAAATGATATATTGCTCAAACATGCCATGGGCATATGTGAAATTAAACCCCAAAATACATTCTGCTGCTTCTCCTGAATATGGGGATACCAGTTGTCAACCGGTGACAACTTTTTTTTTTTACAAAAAGTCATTTTCCCGAAGCTTGTATATAAATAAAAAATATTCCATGAACTCAACATGCTTCTCAGCAAATAGCTTGGGGTGTCTACTTTCCAAAATGGGATCATTTGGGGGGGGTTGAACTGTCCTGGTATTTTACATAGTTACATAGTTACATAGTAGGTGAGGTTGAAAAAAGACACAAGTCCATCAAGTCCAACCTACGTGTGTGATTATGTGTCAGTATTACATTACATATCCCTGTATGTTGCGGTCATTCAGGTGATTATCTAATAGTTTCTTGACGCTATCAATGCTCCCCGCTGAGACCACCGCCTGTGGAAGGGAATTCCACATCCTTGCCACTCTTACAGTAAAGAACCCTCTACGTAGTTTAAGGTTAAACCTCTTTTCTTCTAATTGTAATGAGTGGCCACGAGTCTTATTAAACTCTCTTCTGCGAAAAAGTTTTATCCCTATTGTGGGGTCACCAGTACAGTATTTGTAAATTGAAATCATATCCCCTCTCAAGCGTCTCTTCTCCGGAGAGAATAAGTTCAGTGCTCGCAACCTTTCCTATTTTATGCACAGCATTAGAAGCTTATGCCACTCTAACCACTTGAAGACAAAGCCCTTTCTAACACTTTGTTTACATGAAAAAATATTTTTTTTTTGCTAAAAAATTACTTTGAACCCCCAAACATATACATTCTTAAAGCAAAGGCCCTACAGATTAAAATGGTGGGCGTGGCAAATTTTTTTCACACAGTTTTTGTGCAGCAATTTTTCAAACGCATTTTTTTAAAATTGTAATGCACTAAAACACATACTATATTGCCCAAATGTTTGGTAAAATATAAAAGCTGATCTTATGCCGAGTACATTTGGTGCAATTGCTGTTTACATATGACACGAGACCGACTCTTGCATTCACCTTTGCGCACGAGCATGGGGGAACAGGGGTGTTTATTTTTTTTTTGCTTCTTTATTTTATTTTTACACTATTTATTTATTTTTTTTAGAATTTTTATTGTTATCACAGGGAATGTAAATATCCCCTATGATGGCAATGGGTAGTGACAGGTACCCTTTTTTAAAAAAAAATTGGGGTCTATTAGACGATCTCTCCTCTACCCTCAAAGCATCTGACCACACCACCAAGATCAGTGTAATAAGATGCTTTCCCAATGGTGCTGTTTATATCCTGCAGAAGCGAAGTCATGAAATGCTTGTAGCTTCCGGTTTCTTAGGCCATAGAGATGATTGGAGCCATTCTGTTCTTCGATCAGCTCTATGGTCAGCTGGCGGAACCACCAGCTGCATTCTCAGGTTCCCCGGTGGGACAGGAGAGGCAGCGAAAACCATGGAAGATGACGGGGGGGAAACGTTCCCTCCCACTGCTTGTAAAAGTAGTCCAGCAGCTAATTAGCCACTAGGATTGCTTTTACATGAAAGCTGGCTTAAAAGAATGATACCAAGATACCTAAACCAGCAGGCATCGTTCTGGTATAACCACTCAAAGTCCAGCAACATACCAGTACCTTGTTCTTTTTTTTCATGCAGCCTGTGGGCATACATGCACCTTTTTTTTTTAACTGTGGTGGTGAACTCACCTCCTACAGCGCTGGAGTCGCTGATTTAGGTATCCTAAGAGAAAACGCTGTTGCTGTCAAGATAAATTAATTAGTGCTGCAGCTGAATGGCATATCTGAAAAGAAAATAATGGTTAACAATAAAACACAGTAAACAGTAAAGTATAAAAGAATTACAGTTGGGACGGAAAGTATTCAGGCCCCCTTTTTCACTTTTTGTTATAATGCAGCCATTTGCTAAAATCATTTAAGTTCATTTTTTTTCCTCATTGATGTACACACAGCACCCTTTATTGACAGAAAAACACAGAATTGTTGACATTTTTGCAGATTTATTAAAAAAGAAAAACTGAAATATCACATGGTCCTTAGTATTCAGACCCTTTGCTGTGACACTCATATATTTAACTCAGGTGCTGTCCATTTCTTCTGACCATCCTTGAGATGGTTCTACACCTTCATTTGAGTCCAGCTGTGTTTGATTATACTGATTGGACTTGATTAGGAAAGCCAGACACCTGTCTATTCAAGACCCTACAGCTCACAGTGCATGTCAGAGCAAATGAGAATCATGAGGTCAAAGGAACTGCCTGAAGAGCTCAGAGAAAGAATTGTGGCAAGGCACAGATCTGGCCAAGGTTACAAAAAAATTTCTGCTGCACTTAAGGTTCCTAAGAGCACAGTGGCCTCCATAATCCTTAAAGGGAAGACGTTTGGGAGGACCAGAACCCTTCCTAGACCTGGCCGTCCAGCCAAACTGAGCTATCGGGGGAGAAGAGCCTTGGTATCACGTACCTGGTAGAAGAGCCTGAATGGACGAGCAAGGCCTCCCTTACCACTCTGACTTAGGGCCCCTGATAGAGCAAACAGAAGGCACCAAAGTACAGAGTCGCACGAGTGCCAGAAAGTCCTTGGTGGCAGCAGGGCGGCTGGTTCCAATCGTGCTGGAGAGACACAGGGAAGCTTCCACAGGAGACCAGCAGATGGCAGCAGGTGCAGATGACAATGACAAGTAGCAAGGTCAGACAGGCAGAGTCATACACGGCAGATCAAATCAGGTACTAGGTGCAGGCAGGATCGTAGTCAGGAACAAGCCGGGTCAAACCAGATCAGCAGTGCAGGTGCCAGGGAGAAAGCAGAAGATTGGTCACTGGACAAGCCGAGGTCGGTACAGGCAGAGTTCAAGGAAAGGTTATAAGACAAGCCAGGAATCAGGATACAGGTTCACAGGGTGCTGGATACTCAGAAGCTGAAGACAAGGCAGCACCAGGCCAGGTACTAACTCGACTAAAATAGACTGTTTGGCGCCAACGTGGGCACGCGATAGTTGCGCGCTGACGCACACGGGTGCGCGCAGGCGCCGATCGCGCACGAGGATACGCGACGGCTACTGCTTGCACTCCTGTTCGCGCATGCGCACATCTATGTGCCAAAGCCCGGTTTCTGTGTGCAACAGGAATGTGTCTTCTTCTGTGCCTTAGAAATCTTCGAGGTTGTCTGCTGATGGATGCATCCTGACATTGCCCCCCTCCAACGGACAGCCTCCGGATGCCCAACTGAGCTAGTCTCTCCGGGTGGTTTTGACAGAATGCTTGGACAAGCCAGTGGGCATGAATATTGCCCTCTGGTTCCCATGAATTTTCCTCAGGTCCGTACCCTTTACATTTGACCAAGTACTGGACCTGATTCTGTCTCTTCCTGCAATCCATGATCACCTCGACCTCGTACTCCTCTTCCCCATCTACCATTACAGGTGCAGGAGGACTACTACTCCGTTCGGGAAATGGATCCGGACCAGCAGGCTTCAGTAGAGCTATATGAAAAACTGGGTGAATTCTGAAGGAATCCGGAAGTGCCAACTCATAAGCCACATTATTGATCCTTTTCTTCACCCTGAAGAGTCCCACAAACCTAGGGCCCAGTTTTCTAGATGGGCAGGCTAACTTCAGATTAGTCGTAGCTAACCAGACCTGATCACCAAGTTCCCAGATCAAATCTCCCCGCTTCTTCTTGTCAAAGGATTTTTTATAGTCTTCCTGGGCTTTGGTCATGGTCTTCTGTAACAACTGATTGTTGGATCTGAAAAAATGTATTGTGTCCTGAACTGCCGCAACAGGGCATTCTGTGGCGGAGATAGTCAAAAATGAAGGGTGGAACCCATAGTTGGCGAAGAATGGGGCTTGTTTGATGGCAGAATGTTCTGAATTATCGTACGCAAACTCCGCCAGAGGTAATAGCGCCACCCAGTAATCCTGCGAGAAGGAAGAAAAACAGCGTAAGTATTGTTCTAACGTTTGGTTGGTCCTTTCGGTTTGACCATTGGTCTGTGGGTGGTAAGCTGAGGAAAAGGACAGTTCGATTTTCAAGGTTTTACACAAGGCTCTCCAGAATCTGGACGTGAACTGTACCCCGCGGTCTGACATGACATTGGCAGGAAGTCCATGCAGTCTCACAATCCCTTTAATGAAGACCTGCGCTGTCTCAGTAGCGGGTGGGGTACCCTTCATGGGTAGGAAATGCGCCATCTTTGACAACCGATCTATGACTACAAAGATGGTAGAGTAACCTTCGGAAGGAGGGTGTTCAACGATAAAATCCATTGAAATCATTTGCCAGGGTCTATCTGGAACTGGTAAGGGTCTCAACAATCCCCAGGATTTTGTCCTGCTAGATTTATTTCTGGCGCAGATAGGGCAGGTTCCAAAGTACTTCTTGCAGTCTTCTTTTAAACAAGGCCACCAAAAGGTACGCTGTAAGAGTTCAGCTGTCTTGTGGACTCCAAAGTGTCCTGCAAGGGCATGGTCATAGCGGAGACTCGTAAACCTTCAGGCACAAAGATTTTATTGTCAGTACCATAAAAGGCCATCTTTAGCTTGTAGCGTCATCCTAGGGGACGGCGAGCATCAATATTGGCTTGTCTAATCTGTGACAACAAATCTTCCTGTAATAAAAGGAAACTTCCGGGAGGAAGAATGGTGTCTGGAGAAGCTGGTTCACCTGTCGTGCCAAACATCCGAGACAGAGCATCCAGCTGAATGTTCTTAGATCCTGGCCTGTAGGTGATATGAAAAACGAATCTCGTAAAAAAGTGTCCACCTGGCCTGCCGGGGTTTCAACCGCTTTGCGACTCGCAGATACTCTAAGTTCCAATGGTCGATGTAGATCAGGATCGGATGAGCTGCACCTTCCAGCAGATATCTCCACTCTTCGAGAGCAGCTTTAATTGCCAGAAGCTCACGGTCTCCCACGTTGTAGTTCTTCTCTGCCGGGGACAACTTGCGAGAAAAGAATGCCACAGGATGCAGTAAGGACTTGGCCACTTGGCATTGAGACAGAACTGCCCCTACTGCCGCCTCTGAGGCGTCTACCTCTAGGACGAATGGCAGAGCAGGATCTGGATGCTGTAATATAGGTGCAGCTGTGAAAAGACCCTTCAGGGTTTCAAATGCGGTTTGTGCCTTGGAAGACCACTGGAATCGTTGAGATTGTCTTGTCAGTTGAGTTATGGGAGAAATTATTGCAGAAAACCCTTTGATAAACTTCCTGTAGAAGTTTGCGAATCCTATGAACCGTTGCACCCCTTTCTTGTCCATAGGAGCCGGCCAATCCAGGATGGCAGAAACCTTCTGGGGATCCATCTTAATGCCGCCTGTGGAAAGGACAAGGCCCAGGAACTGGATGCTTTGGCATTAAAACTCGCACTTTTCTACTTTTGCAAACAAGCCGTGCTGTCTGAGTCGGCCCAGAAACTTTGACGTGTTCTTGATGGGCTTCTAAAGAAGAGGAAAAAATCAAGATATCGTCAAGATATACAATAACAAATAAGTCTAAATAGTCCCGGAAGACATCATTAATAAAGTGCTGGAATGTTGCTGGGGAGTTACAAAGCCCAAAGGGCATCACTAAGTATTCAAAATGTTCAAACCTGGTACGAAAGGCTGTCTTCCATTCGTCAACTTCACAAATACGTACCAGGTTATATGCCCCTCGCAAGTCTAACTTTGTGAAGATGACAGCAGAACGGAGTCTCTGAAACAGCTCTGGTACTAGAGGCAAGGGGTATCGATTTTTAATCGTGATTTTATTTAGGTCCCGGTAATCCACACACGGGCAAAGGGAGAGATCTTTTTTTCAACAAAGAAAATTCCAGCTCCGGCTGGGGACGTAGAGGGACGGATAAATCCCCTTTCTCAGGCTGTCATCAATATAGAATTTCAAGGCGGCAAGTTCAGGTTCAGTCAAGGGAAAGATTCGCCCGAAAGGTATCTCGGCCCCAGGGAGGAGCTCGATGTGGCAGTCGTATGGCCTATGTGGAGGTAGAGTCTCAGCTCCCTTCTTACTGAACATGTCAGCAAAGTCTTGGTAGGGTGCAGGAATAGAAGAACGGATTTCATCATCTGAGTCCATACACCGTAGAGGGGATGGATGACAGAACGGTCTGGAGAAGCAATATTGCTGGCAGTAGAGAGAGAGGAAAACTCAATTTTTCCGGTATCCCAATGAATACAGGGATTATGCGCCTGGAGCCATGGCATACCCAAAATGATAGGGAACAGAGGTGAAGCTATGGCATCCAGGCATAACAGTTCTCTGTGGTCACCGGTAATGAGACAGTCTCTTGGGTAACGAGACCGGTTTTAATATGCTACCCATCTGCCAGGTGGATAGCGAGTCCATGAGCTTTGGGCTGCAGGGGAATCTTATGTTGAAGATCAAAAGTCAAATCAATGAAGCAACTGCAAGCCCCTGAATCTACAATAGCAGGTACTTGGATCACTCTCTCTGAAAGTTGTAGTAGAATCTGTATGGCCAGGTGAGAAGACTTGGGAGGCCGAGATGACTGGCTGGCAGGGAAGAAAGTCAGGCATTTTCGAATCTTGGCAGGACAGGATCTCACATAATGGTCATCCTTCCCACAGTAAAGACACAAGTGATTCTGACGGCGGTACAGGCGTTCCTCTGGAGAGAGGGAGGGATGGAACCTGCTGGGTTGAGCTGGACTAGGTGGACCAGGCTCATGTGGTAACAACCCTAGAGGCTGGAATCGTCCAGCTGACCTCTCGGCTCTGCGTTCTCTCAGGCGGCTGTCAATTTGAATTGTCAGGTCGATGAGTGCTTCTAAGGATTCAGGTACTCCAACGCGAGGCAGCTCATCCTTTAGGGGTTCAGATAATCCTAGTCGAAATTGGTAACAGAGAGCAGCACTGTTCCATTCGACATCTGCGCTCCAGCGTCTAAAGTCCGTTGCATAGTCCTCAGCGGCTGGGTGGCCTTGCTGGAAAAAGGTCAGGCTTGACAGACAAGGATTGTCCTGTTCCAGTAAACAGTGAGCCCAGAACTGAGGCTCACCCTGCAGGAGGGAGATTACAAACCCCAATTTAGTGGTTTCCTGAGAGAAGGTCTGGGGCTGTAACGAAAAGTAAAGGACACAGGCATTCTGAAAAGTCCTGAACTTACCACGGTTGCCTGGTAGCCGGTTGCCTGGTCTCTGGAATAGGAACCCGGGGTTCGGGTGACTGCATTATTAAAGCAGGTGTCGGAGAAAGTTCATGAATCCGTTCTTCAAGCTGACTGTAGCTTTCTTGCAGACTCCTGACTGTTTGGGTAAATGCAGTGAGGTGATGACACAGATGCTCTACCGGGGAGGTTTCTCGTTCAGGCTTGGTCATGGCTGCCTTGTAGTATCATGTACCTGGTAGAAGAGTCTGAATGGACGAGCAAGGCGTCCCTTACCATTCTGACTTAGGGCCCCTGATAGAGCAAACAGAAGGCACCAAAGTACAGAGTCACACGAGTGCCAGATAGTCCTTGGTGGCAGCAGGGCAGCTGGTTCCGATCGTGCTGGAGAGACACAGGGAAGCTTCCGCAGGAGACCAGCAGATGGCAGCAGGTGCAGATGACAACGACAAGTAGCAAGGTCAGACAGGCAGAGTCATACACAGCAGATCAAATCGGGTACTAGGTGCAGGCAGGATCGTAGTCAGGAACAAGCCGGGTCAAACCAGATCAGCAGTGCAGGTGCCAAGGAGAAAGCAGAAGATTGGTCACTGGACAAGCCGAGGTCGGTACAGGCGAGCCAGGAATCAGGATACAGGTTCACAGGGTGCTGGATACTCAGAAGCTAAAGACAAGGCAACACCAGGCCAGGTACTAACTGGACTTAAATAGACTGTTTGGCGCCAACCTGGGCATGCGATAGACGCGTGCTGACGCACACGGGTGCACGCAGGCGCCGATCGCGCACGAGGATGCGTGAAGGCTACAGTTTGCGCTCCTGTTCGCGCATGCGCACATCTATGTGCCAAAGCCCGGTTTCTGTGTGCAACAGGAATGTGTCTTCTTCTGTGCTTTGGTCCACAATTGATCTATAGAGATCTTCCGTGAAAAACAGTGAATAAAGATTAAGTGACGTAAAATCAACTGTTTCCACCTGAATTCTGGGTTGGCCAGTGAATAAGTACAGGTGCTTTAGAAGTGGTGGGCTCCCAATTAGGATTGGAATATTCTGCAGGAAGGCCACTATGGGCTCAACAGGCCTGCGTTTGTCTTCGTGGTGGACACTTGTGCAAGCCATGACACCAGCTTGAACTGCAATTATGGGACTCACCACGTGATACTGCAGTGCTGTATGTACGACCAGGGTGTACTAGGCCGCTGGTGCTTGCCAGGTCACCGGAAGGATGAGCGGCGCTAGTACTGGCTCTCTGCTCCATATGAGAGCCCTGTGGTTCTTGCACCTCAACAGAAGAACGGGGTCTGGTACGCCTGACCTTAGCAGGGACCACTACTCCGTCATCAGAGATATCTGTCAGGGTACCGCTGCTGTCTACTAGATCGTATTCTGAGCCTGAATCTGACAGATGGGAGACTTCCTCTTCACTCTCATCTGTCATGCTCAGAAATGTGAAAGCTACTTCACTAGTGTACCTTCGATTGGACATTGTGGCCTCTAAATTTACTGGTACTACTTGTAAGACACTCAGGCAAAACGATATGATTGTCAGAGCCTTCTTCAATTGCTACCAAAAAAAAAACTGTTAGCGTTTGCAGGGATCAGGCCTGAATCCGCAAACGCTGCAGTTGCGTAATATGATTTGTGACAGTGATTGATCCTGCACTTGGGTGGGCTGGGTGGAGAGGCTAAACGCAGGTGCTAGCTGGTATCTGGGCTGATCCCGCTAAGGCTGCGTTTTTGGGAACCTTAAACTACTGGGGGCGCTAGTATAGATCTGATCAAAGATATTGATCCACTCAGACACTATACTACTAGGGGAGGCGTATGGTGCATGCATGGGTGTTAGCCCTACTGGCACTAATCTGATGGTGCCTGGGGCTGATGCAGTCCCTGACCGGGTGATCAGGGGGTTAAACCTTTATTAGGTAATATACAGCGGTTATACAGACGCTATTAAAAAAATTACTAACTAGCGTCACCCATGACACTAATACGGTGATCAGAAAATAGATCTACTTGTGACACTGGTGACAGGGGATGAAAGTGTTAACCGGGGGTTAAGCCTTTATTTAGGGGGGTACCCTGGGCCTACTACTAGCTGCCCTAATGCTGATTAGTGCCACAAGTGACACCAATGCAGTGATCAGGAAAAATCTGAAAACTGCACTTGGTGACAGGGAGTTAAGGGGGTTGATCGGGGGGGGGGGTGAAATGTACTGTCAGTGTAGTGTTGGTGTAAATCACTTTTAGAGTATTTTCTCTCTCTGGAACCGAAAAGAATTCCACGAGGGGAGATTACATCACATCCCCTGCCTGTGCTTACACATACAGGCAGGGGAAGCATTTCATTAGTGTGATGGAGATATTGAATTTCATATATATATCAATGAGGTTCAAGTGGACCATTGCAAGGACTCCAATTAAACTGCCTTGCCCCATAGGATGTATGTATGTGTATATATATATATATATATATCTCTCTATGTGTATATGTATGTATCTATGTGTAATATCATGATAGAACAAAGCTCACCTTAGGAATATAGTTACACGAGAAGGCCCCCTCCCCAGGCGTTAATTGGATCAAAGGGTATTGGCAGACCTTAAGGCATCCATTCTTCAGGGGGCCATTAACATGCTTCCAATACACTGGTGGTCCCCAGGCGTTAATTGAATCAACTCACCAGGGGGCCATTAACATACTACTGTCGGGACTGTTTGGGCTGGGAGATCAAAGGAGATTGTTCATTAATTCATAGACTGTTAGGCACCGAGGGGTCGCAATCTCCCAGCAATGTTCGAGCATGAACTTTTAGACAGTTTCAGATATGACCAATCAGAATTTAAGGCAGCGGTAAGACAATTAGCAAAGGGGCTTCAAATGTAGCCAACCAGACTTTGATACATCTCTGACCCAATCAATATGTTGCATCTGTTGATTGGTGGAGAATGCATATAAAAGAGAGAGGGCTAAATGGTTTTACACTGTCCATCCGAGACCATCTAGGGGATATGCTGTCTGAGTAATGTATACTGGAATCTCTGTTCTTTTCTTTCTTTCTAACCTTTTTGTATCTTAGGATTTGTCTTATGATTTTGTATATCTTGTATATGTCCATTGCAAACATTTATGAGTTCGGCCTAAATTAACTTTGCAGCCTAGAGCAACACTGTACTTATGACATCACTGGAGATATATGATAAATTCTAATTATTTTAACTTTCTTTTCTGTGTAAATAAATGTAATTGTTTATCTTTTTTCCCTGTTATCGCTCGTTTTCATTCTTATATAGACAAAGGTTTAATCACTTATATTTGTATCGTTAATCGTTTAAGTGAGGTATAAATATTTCCGAAACATATGGTGCCCCGTGTGAGGAAGCTTCACGTTTGAGTGATTTTGCGGGTGGAGGACAAGTCTAACTCCAAAAACGGTAAGCATTTTTATGTCTTTGTATGTCTGTCTCCCCTGTATGAACACCCAAACTAGCAAGCTTCTTTGAACATTGTATATATATATATATATATATATATATATATATATAACCTTTTGTCTGTACTAATACTTTGATGAGACTGATATGAACAGTATAAGTGAAATAAAATTGTACTGAGAGTGTATGAGAAGGCATCCTGCTCGGTTGGGCCAACACTGCAGGAGGGTGTCTGCGTGAATGAGAAGGGGCTCTGATTGGACGTTTGAAGGCAGTGGAAAGAAGTAGGATCTGGGCCTTTCTGCCAACAAGCGCTTCTGGTTGACCCTTACATGAGTCTAGGTCAAGACGCTTCCCGGTCTTTGAGATCGAATTGCACCTGCGGGCTAGTACACACTGAATGATCTTCGATGTATGTATCTATCTTTCTGTGTAAACTACTAAATGGGGATCGTAAGCTTTGTGATTAGATCTGTAATGTTGTAACTCCTACAAATTGTATTGCAATTAGGTGTGCATCAGTTAACTACCTCCTGTACTACAAGCACGCATAGGGTCCTAATTATCCAAGTTCGTGCTAATAATTCTTGATATAACAGAAGTAAAAGCCTTTCGTTAAGCATTTCTTTTAGAGTACTTCAGAAAAGTCCACAGGGGGATTAAACTATTATTTAGTTTGGGAAATCTCCAGGCTAATTTTTTGAAGGACTATAGCCAGGACAGGAAATTGGTCTGGCAAGTAGTGAAAAAAATTGGCAACGGTGACAGGGGCGGTACCTGTCAACCCAATTCTTGGCCAGAGAGTAGCTACCTCTGGGGAAAAGGCAACCTATAGAAAGGTTAGGGGAATCAGTTCATGGTCTGGAGTCCGTAAAGGATGGGTAATCAAATCGCTTCAAAGAGGGCGTCTAACCGTGGGGAACCCTACCACTTGACCCTGAGGGAAGAGATGATAGATAAATATGGACCTTGGGTTGTGAAATATTTGCAAGCGTGGGATCGTTGGACTGGGAAAAAGTATTCTAAAAGAGGTACTTTTAAGCCAAAAAGATTTAAGGAGAAATCATTCCAAACAATGCTTGAACGTAGGGACAAGCGGAAACCATCACAACCCCCAACAAGGGGTGACAGTGATTGTCAGGGAGACAAGGAGCAGTTGTCGGGACTTGGGCCTTATGCAGTTGCCCAGTCCTTGCCAGCTGAATGCTCATGGGCTGACATGAATTGACACCTTTCAGTGGTGGACAAAAAGGTAGAGCCACAACACAAGTCTGATACCTCAGTAAAATATGGATTACAGGGGGATTGGGAGGTACAGGAAGAAGAAGGCAGAGTAGCAGGACAAGGAGACGAAATGGCCATGCTGGCATTAAGGGAGGGAGTTCTCCAGGCAGAAGGGACACTTTCTGTCCCACTGATGGGAGAGGATGTGAAATTGAATGTCACTGAAGGAAGCTGTAATAAGCGCGCAGGAAAACCGCCGCTAATCTTTGCGCCAGGTGGTTAGCGAAACAGTATGAACATTTGAAATTGCAAAACACATCCCTAAAAGAAGCGCTAGAAATAATAAAAGGTAACGTCAGTACTTTAGAAGCTTCTATGTTAAATTCTGAGGCTATCCACCAGCAATTAGTACTAGACAACAAAAGATTACAGGAGGACGTTCATCAGTTGGGAAAAAGACTGAAGGATGCAAAAGGTGGAGTGGAACCATTATCTGTCAGCTGCCAGGAGCCGTTGGATCAGTTTTCAGATAGAGAAGATAACAAGGTAACTGATTTGGGTAGGTCTGCATTTAGGGGGACATCCTCCACACCTAAAGTATGTATCAACAATAATAAATCCCAGGAAGGTAAGAGCTCTTTAAAAATTGCCCCTATATTTTGTAAGCCGCAGGTAAAAACTACTAAGCCAGAAGAGGCCATCCCATATTCTCAGTCGTCTAAAACAAAGCCTTTTGTTAAGAGATGTTGTACCACTTTAACTAAGATAAAATGTCACTAGTGGGCCATATCGCGAGATTCTGTCTATCCAGTTCCAGTCAAAAAGTCGGTAAGCATAATCCATATAGGACCACAAGACGTGATTTTGAAGTGTACTCTGCACGCTTCGCCACATGGCCTAGGTGTAGGAAGTATGGACCACCTGGGTCAGGGGTCCCATTCCAAACTCCTGAGAATGCGTCCATACAGGCGGAGAAGGGGCTAACGAAATGGGATGGATCTCTGAAAGAATTTCAACCTTACCAAACAGATGTTATGGGTTTAAGAAGAAGTACAGGGTATTATAGAAAACATGCTGATATGTGTGATGTCTAGAGGTCATCTTTAACCTAGCCAATCGTGTGAGTGTGTGTGGAGTATGCAATATATGTCATGTTGTGTGACGTTTGTTCTCAGCTGCTGACAGCCCACCCAAATGACCCCCCTTCTTTCTCACCAGGTCTGTGAAAAGGTACAGCGAACTGTATTGACATGCAAATGACCTGAGCCAAGATAATTATCTGTACTAGTGAATTGAAAGATACATATACTAAAATGACTTTGTTTTTCAGGAAAACAGTACTGGAGAGGTTCTTTGTGGTGAGGTATTATGATCTGTTCATAAATGGTACTGCTAAAAGGTTTATTACGGATTGCTAATTTTTTTTCAACCATGGTGAATACATTTTTTTTGGGGTATTAATGCGTATTAAGTAATACATATTAACCACCTCAATACAGGGCACTTACACCCCCTTCCTGCCCAAGCCATTTTTCAGTTTTCAGCGCTGTCGCATTTTGAATGACAATTGCGCGGTCATGTTACACTGCACCCTAATTAAATTTTTATCATTTTTTCCCCACAAATAGAGCTTTCTTTTGGTGGTATTTGATCACCTCTGCGGTTTTTATTTATTGCGCTATAAACAAAAGAAGAGGGACAATTTTGAAAAAACACAATATTTTTTACTTTTTGCTATAATAAATATCCAATTTTTTTTTTTTTTTAACAAATTTTTTCCTCAGTTTAGGCCGATATGTATTCTTCTACATATTTTTGGTAAAAAAAAATTGCGATAAGCGTATATTGATTGGTTTGCGCAAAAGTTATAGCGTCTACAAAATAGGGGATAGATTTATAGCATTTTTATTATTTATTTATTTTTTACTAGTAATGGCGGCGATCTGCAATTTTTATTGTGACTGCGATATTGCGGCGGACACATCGGACACTTTTGACACATTTTTGGGACCATTCACATTTATACAGCGATCAATGCTATAAAATTGCATTGATTACTGTGTAAATGTGACTGGCAGGGAAGGGGTTAACACTAGGGGGCGCTCGAGGGGTTAATGTATGACCTAAGGAGGTGATTCTAACTGTGGGGGGAGGGGACTGACTGGGGGAGGTGACCGATCGCTGTCCCTATGTACAAGGGACACGCCATCGGTCTCCTCTCCTCTCTGACAGGACGTGGATCTGTGTTTACATGCACAGATCCACGCTCCTGCTCTGTTACCCGGCAATCGCGGGTGCCCGGCGGACATCGCGGCCGCTGGGCACGCGCACCGGGTCCCGAGCGACGCAGCGGGCACGCGCGCGCCCCCTAGTGGCTCGGGAGGGCGAGGACGTCATATGACGTCCTCCCAGAACAACAGAAGCCTCGTCCCGCCGTCATATGACGGTGGGCGGTGGCTTAGTGGTTAATGATAAGTTGAGCTCAACATTTTTTTTGTATCTTAAAAAAAAGGTGCACTGTTTATGTAATATAATGTAATGTATATTTGTGTTTCATATGCTAATGTCTTGTTACAGGTATATAACCATTGGATTATTTTGTTTCTAGGAGGAAAATGCAATATTTATTACTAAATTTTATTGGTGTTTTATTCCTCAGATTCGATAATTGGGTTTCCTGGCTTTAAAGGGCACATCGGTCGGCTCGTGTACCCACTACTGTTTAGTGATCCTGGTGCCTTAGTGCTGCAAGGGATTTTTCTTTGCCCTTTGGCCAGTTGTGTTTGGTAGCAGAAGTTCCTCGAGTTGGATACACATTATGCAATTTTTGTTTTCCAATATCCTTCAGATTTACCTTCAGATGTGTAGTATGAGGGCCTGCCTGATGGAGAAGAGTTGTGCAGGAAGATGGTGTAGGGTGTTACCAGCTTGTGGCTGTTCTTCACCACATGGCGCTGCAAAATCTCACAGTGGTTGATAAAAACCTATTACCCTATATGTGCTGAGTATACACTGAATCAAGTGCGGTCATTGTACCAGTGACTTACTCCCAGAGATGTGCAGACACAGAATGAGGTTCATGCAGGACGCGTATGTCTGAGGAGTAACCGGAAGAGGAGGGATGTATTCAGCACTATATTGGGGGAATAGGAGCTGGGATGGGTATTGTTAATTGAGTGGACATCGGCCTCCTGAGGAACAAACTCGCAGCCATAGCTTCAGACAGTAAGCGGGGCTTTGTTACTCAGAGAGATTGGTGGCATCCTTGATAACATTCAACAAAGTCACATACATACCCAGGGTAAAGTGGCTCCAGATTTTCTAAACCATGTTGAGAGGTTGGTAGAGAGTGTGATGGAATAGGACAGAAATCTGTCATTGGCTCTGGCGCGCACGCAGTGGTAGGCGGAATTATCAACCAGCATTAAGCTGATTATACAGTCTCTGTATGAGGGGCAGTGGCCTGATGAGTTAGCATCACCGCTCAGTAAGACTTTGCCAAAACACGTTGCTTACACTAATCCAAAGTGGTGGTCGAATGCCTGGATGGGCTGTACTAGTTTGGATTGTGAAAGGTGTTATGCTATATGCTCCCATATACAGAAGTGCAGACTTGGTCTGTATATTTGGTGGCATCAATGGGCTTACTGACTGGGGATTCTATCTTGTTGCATTTGAGGCTAAATTACCCACATTGGATCAGAGAAGATGGAAGCTGGAGGCAAGGTGATACTTCCCTCTGCCGAAAGCATGACCATGATGTCCTTTATAGACCAGGTCAATACATGGTGGTGAGCGAAAAATGTTGGGAAGATATTGCACTCTGTGTTCTGGATGGAGAGGTCATTGCTGGGAAGGAAGCACCTGGGTATTATTTGGGACATAGACGAGTTTGTTTCTGTGGTGCCCGATGTAACATTAGTCATGGAACTAGAGGGTTCCTTGAACCTAACCATAGGTAGAGGTGCATTGTATACCCTGGGCATGGTCTCTGAAATCCAGGCACAGGGATGGAGTTGTGTGGGCACGCTGTATTCTCCTCAGTGGAGACCCATAGTTGTCCTTCCTGTCCTAGACTCCTTGCGTACCTTAACTAGTGGTCTGTGTCCTGCATGACAGGAAGACCAGTGCCCCATAAGGTGTGCAGCCTCTATAAAGAAACTAGTGTACCTGGTGGCAGGTGGTTTTCAATCCGGGTATTCTGAATATTTCCCATCCTTAGGAAAGAGAGGCTTAATGGAGACGTCTTTGGAGCTGGAGGTGGGGCACTGGGTACCTTAAAACACAATGGACCTGGAGATATTCAGGATCACATTGGGGGGTTTCGTGCTACAAAACATCAAGGGGTTAAAACTTTATTGGGGGGATCATGTCTAATGGATGCCAGGGTAGTGTCCCAACTGGTCCTAAACAAAGTTAAAACTACTTGAGACTGGAGACCAGGGTACTGGCGCTAGTATCACATGTCTAATGATGCACTGTTTTCAGCATCAGGTTAAATGGTACTCAGCAGGGTACACTACCTCGGGGAGTCTATAGTACACCTCCTCTGGCCCGTGGCATGGATATAGCAGGAACACCGGGTTGTATACCCCGATCACCCCTGAATAAAGGTTTTATAGCAAACCTGACATCCCCTACAGCAACTTCCTCTGGGATTTGGGGCTGAGTTAAAAGCTTGGCTGATGGATTTCGGACAACAGGATGAAATATTAAATGTACTAAGAGATGCTGAGAAACAAGCCACCATACGACTCACCAATGATCAAAATAGATTGATCCAAGTATCCCACGCTTTAGACGCAGACGCTAAGATTTCCTGGTGGGAAAGTTTATTTGGGTACAGTCCTAACGCTACAGCTTTCCTAAACATTTTGCTCCACCCTGTTGTTGTCCTAATCTGTGCAGCCTAATTGCTTTTCCTGATGCAGGTAATAATGTGCATTACTATCAGGAGAATGAACGCCAAAGCTTTGAGAATGTGCACCTCAACGAGGTATCTTCTCTCAAGGAACAGAAAGGCCACTAACTCAGAAACAAATCTCTGAGGAAGCCAGATCCAATCCAGATCAGTACACAGAAGTTGCGCATTTAAGAGAGGACCCTAGAACTATATTTTTCTTGTTCTAGGGATAAGCCTCTTCAATTTTTAGTAATAAAGTGCAGTCAGGTTTACCTAAATTCTAAAAGTTGTAATCATTTTTTATTTTATTTTTTCTCCCTTTTGTTAATATCTGTGTACCTGACCTGCAAAAATACTGTTAATGGGAGAGGAGTTTTTTTTTTTTTAAAGAAAAACATTTGTTTTTGTTTTTTTTAATTAATTTTTTTTGTGTTATTATTTTTTCAACCGATGTATTCGTTTTTTTAGTACAGATTCAAGGCTCTTTAACAGTCTTGGTTGGAGCAGCGTTCAATCTGTAGTTTTTTCGTTTTTTGTGTTTTTCATTATTATTCCCACTATTTTTCCTGTTCATTTTCATTACTCACCTCTCTTCCATTCCTTTTCCTTCTTTCTATCATCTACCTTCTCAAGATAATGTCATATCATTTTTGTTTAAAAAAGACTTTGCCTGCCCGCAAGTATCATATTTTAACTAAAGTATCCCTGGACATCCAGTTTTTATGTCTTAATGTAATTCTACCTCCCCTAGTCTACCTACTGCTTTAATCTGAGCCCCATGAGCAGGTGTGGTGAACCCAGGGACCTGGCAATAACAGGCAGTGTTGACTATCCCCATCATCAAGGGTGATGGATGATACTGGCTATTGCTCAGACTCTGTACCCTGTGGGGATCCCACTTTACTCATCCACATTACACCCCTTATACGTATTTTAGTCTTAATAGCCAGCACTCTGCTTCTGTCCGGCATTTCTCCAATATACACTAACGTTCTCCTCTCTCTTTTTGTATTCATGCACAACTGTCTGGAGGCCCGCCCGACCCCACCTGAAGAAGAAGCAACCACCAAGTTATTTCTTGAGATAAATGTGTCAGGAATAAGACTTTCCTGAACTTTCCTTCACCATGCTGAAAAGTGCTGTCTCGCGGTCCGATCCAATCGATGCAACCATTACATGGTCTTACAAAGATACAGGACTAGATATGCCAGGATCCCGCCATCAATGTTGGAGTTCCGCTCTTCCAAGGCAGAGGGGCAATGAAACATTGCAGTACTGACACTCATGGTTTGGATGTGAAGGCTCAAAGGCACCAGGATTTCTTTGCTGTCTTAAGCCTACCTTGAGGAGTTCCGGCGTGTTCAAGAAAGGAAGAGGAGGCCGCAGTGGTGGTGGGGAAGGGTTGGGGCTTCTGGGCTGTTGTGGGTGGGTGCAAGATCATTGAAGGAGGACATAAGTTCAAAAATGAACTTCAGGGGGAAATGTGATGGAGATATTGAATTTAATATTTATATCAATGAGGTTCAAGTGGACCATTGCAAGGACTCCAATTAAACTGCCTTGCCCGATAGAGATATATATATATATATACACATACATACATCCTATGTGTGGGTATATACATATTTATATATGGGTATATGTTTCTTAATATCATGCTAGAACAAAGCTCACCTTAGGAATATAGTTACACGAGAAGGGGCCCCCCCCCGGCGTTAATTGGATCAAAGGGTATTGGTAGACCTTAAGGCCCCTTTCACATGAGGCGGACTCCGTTTCTACGGAGCCCGCCTCGGTCCGCCGGCTCAGCGGGAGATCTGTCCGTTGATCTCCGCTGAGCCGGCGGATGACAGGTCCCTCTCTGCTCACTGAGCGGGGAGGGGCTTGTCAGGCGCCGCTGCCGCCTATGGAGGGATCGGACGAAAACGGACAGCGTGTCCGTTTTCGTCAGATCTCACTCGATCCGATAGCGACGGATCTGGACGTAGAGCCATCCGTCTGCTTTTAGCGGATCGGACGGGGTCGGATGTCAGCGGACATGTCTCCGCTGACATCCGACGCTCCATAGACTAACATGGAGCGCCCGTTCAGGTCCGCCGTCAAAACTGACAGGCGGACCTGAACGGTCCGATCGTGTGAAGGGGGCCTAAGGCATCCATTCTTCAGGAGGGCCATTAACATGCTTCCAATACACTGGTGGTCACCAGGCGTTAATTGAATCAACTCACCAGGGAGCTATTAACATACTACTGTTGGGACTGTTTGGGCTGGGAGATCAAAGGGGATTGTTCATTAATTCATAGAGGTGTTAGGCACCGAGGGGGTCACAATCTCCCAGCAATGTTCAAGCATGAACTTTTAGACAGCTTCAGATATGACCAATCAGAATTTAAGGCAGCAGTAAGCCAATTAGCAAAGGGGCTTCAAATGTAGCCAACCAGACTTTGAGACATCTCTGACCCAATCAATATGTTGCATCTGTTGATTGGTGGAGAATGCATATACTAAAAGAGAGAGGGCTAAATGGTTTTACACTGTCCAGCCCAAGACCATCTAGGGCAGGGGTCTCAAACTGGTGGCCCTCCAGCTGTTGTGAAACTACAAGTCCCATCATGCCTCTGCCTGTGGGAGTCATGCTTATAACTATCAGCCTTGCAATGCCTCATGGGGCTTGTAGTTTTGCAACAGCTGGAGGGCCGCCAGTTTGAGACCCCTGATCTAGGGGATATGCTGTCTGAGTAATGTATACTGGAATCTCTGTTCTTTTCTTTCTTTCTAACCTTTTTGTATCTTAGGATTTGCCTTGTGATTTTGTATATCTTGTATATGTCCATTGCAAACATTTATGCGTTCAGCCTAAAGCAACACTGTACTTATAACATCACTGGAGATATATGATAAATTCTAATTATTTTAACTTTTTCTGTGTAAATAAATGTAATTGTTTATCTTTTTTCCCTGTTATCGCTCGTTTTTATTCTTATATAGACAAAGGTTTAATCACTTATATTTGTATCGTTAATCGTTTAAGTGAGGTATAAATATTTCCGAAACATTAGTCAGGACCGATCAGCAGGTCCAGACCAGAAATCATTGGCCTGATCGGTTCTGCAACGAACCCCGCGCCCCTGTCTACAGGCGACATATGGGTACGTGGTTTTGCGCACCAGTTAAAGTCTACAAACTATGATACATTTGAAAACCAATTAATCCTGATGTTCCAACTACCCATCTCATTTCTTGAGGCCCCCTAAACTTACAGAACAGTACAAATACCCCCCAAATGACCCCTTTTTGTAAAGCAATCAAAAAAAAAAAAAAAAAAAAACACCTTAAATATTTTTGAAGAACTATGAAAAATCATAATTCTTTGCAAAATTAATGTAAATTAACAGTTCTCACAATTTTATTTTTATATACCGTCACCACAGTGTTGCCAAACGACTGGCGTGGCAATGATCAGAGACAATGACCGATGACAGTATGTGGGACCAGAGCAGTACAGTGTTACCGTAGTGAGACATTGATCAGGATTTTTTTTGTCTTTTTTTTTTTTTTTTTTACACACTATGAATGCTTATAACCGTGATTGATCACGGTTATAAGCAATAATTTTTATGACAGACATCCATTTATTGTCTACCTTTGTGAAGTGGACACAGCTATCACATGGTAAAGTTGCACCAATTGCTCCTGTCTACCATGTGATCACTGTGACCATTCACAGAGCACCACAATAGTACACAATGAATGAAAGCCATCCATTCTGTACATCAATCATGTGATTGGTCGCAACAATCATATGGTACCAGCCTGGCACAATGATCTGTTATATTATACAGGATGTATACAGAGCCAACAGTTCACGCAGCGCTTTACAAAATGGCAGCCCGTACAATTACAATACAGTAGGAATCAGAGGCTTGTTCGAAGCTTACAATCTAAGAAATCTGTGCCTGGTGGACACAGTAGGTGACATATTACGCCGCAGCACAGCTCCTAAGGCGCACGAAGTGCATGACTGGGAGGATGTCATGACATTGATTATAGGAGACAGGAGGTGGAGCAGAGGCAGGGCTGCTGTTCGGAGCTGCAGAGCCCCTGTCAAGCTAGAGGCACTTGAGGCGGAGCTGCAGCATCCTCTGATGCCTGGGTCTCTGTGTGTGCAGGGCACAGGCAGTGTTCCACCGCAGGGGTGTAGTCCTATGGATGGGAGCATACACAGGTGCCCCCATGAGATCAGTACTGCAAAGTGGGCACTCGTCAAAGGGAGTGGAGAAAACAGCCATAAAATAGAGAAAGACGCATCTCTGGAAAAAAAAAAGAAATAAAAATTAGAGCATATGTGGAAGGCTCATTGTCCGATGCAAGGGAAGATTTGTTGCTATGAGATGAGTGTTGTGCAGGACTTCAGAGTGAAGGTTTGCCTGAGCTTTTGCTGTGGCTCCCACCATTGCTGCAGGTGAGGCTATTCCCCTATGGGGTACTAATGGAGTAGTGTACAGAAATGGGGTAAGGGTGTCTGAGAAGCACTGCACAGCAACTAGCCATCCTGTAATGAAGTCCTCATGGCAAAAGGGCAGAAGAAATTGCCTGAGTGTCCTATACGGGTTCTAGATGGAAGTGGTGGTAAAGTGTGGAACCTGTGGCGTGATGCAATACCTGGTCATCCACCTCAGACTAAGCTCCGAATGGCTGAATTTTAGCACCACATTCCAAAGTATACAATGTAGGGCTGGGTAAAAATCGATTTGAATCTTGAATAGAGTTGAGAGTTCAAATCGATTCAAATTTTCAGCAAATCGATTTAGATTTTTTTTTTTTTTCACCGGGATCAGCACTGAGACCATGCTGGTCCTGAGGAGCTGTGGGGCAGGAGTTTTTAGGCGAGGCCGCGGCTCCGGCCTAGTCTGCGAGGCCGGACGCCGTGGACTAGGCCGAAGCCGCGGCCTCGCCTAAAAACTCCTGCCCCACAGCTCCTCAGGACCAGTGCGGTGTCCATCAAAAAAAAACAAAAAAAAAAAAAACCACAACAACCTCGATTCGAATCGTTAATCAAGTTTAAAAAATAAATTTAAAAAAAAAAATAAAAAAAAAAAAGATTTTTTTTGGAGAAAATCGCCCAGCTCTAATACAATGTAAACTGAAAACTCTCCAAACCGCACCAGTTTGCTACAGTAATGGTCAGACATACAAGGCGACTATATCCTAGGGTATATGAATACTCAGCCTGTATCCTGTACTGTAAGATAGCAACGTTTTCACCTGGAGATCCTAAAAAAAAAAAAAAAAAAAAAAAATAGTGCAGCCCCCACCTCTTACAAGGATAACAGAAATGTTTCATATTTGTTCTTGGGATTAGGTATGCTTTAAAGCCCAATTTGAGAAAATATTTTTATTACTGTATTGGTTGTGGACATTTTATTAAACTAATGTGCAATAGCCAAAGTTAAAATATCCAGTGCTGGCAGATTGCTGGAGATCTGGACTGTAGCTCAACGCAGATCACAGCATAGTCTCCAGCCATCCAGAATTACACCTGCATTGTACTCAAACCAGCAGTGGTTAATTGGAACATGTTGCAAAAGTGTTGTTGGCTCATTGCACTGTATTGACCAGCAGTCTGGATCTCCAGTGTGCTGCCACCACCCAATACAGGGTAATTTAGCCATGTGCTGGCTGAATGGTTTAAAACATTTGCTTCTGTTATATTATAAACCATGTTGAATGACACATTTTAAAATAAATTGTGTTTGCCCTTTTAATCAAAAGGTCTAATCAAGACTAATGGTATCTATTCATAGATGAACTAATGGTTCTCTATTAATATGGGGTGGTGGAAAACACCATGGACAGTAAATATTCTGGATTCCTCAGTCAGTTCTTTCTACAGGCTTAGCAATGTAATTTAGACAATAGGATATCTAGCAGCTCTAGCAAAATCGGTGTCAGTAAATAACTAGCAGTCAGCATTGTAGAAATTGAACACATTTTCCAGCATGCAGATATCATGACAAGAGGAAATGTGGACAGCCTCTACGTTTTTATTCAAGGAAATATCAATGGGAAATCACTGATATATAATACACAAGTGGGGGGCAGTGTTGGTAAAACACAAATCAAAGTGACCTTTCCTTTGGGGGAAAAAAAAAAAAAAAACCCCCATGGAAAAAAAAACAAAAAAAAAAAAAAAATGAATAGTTATGAGAAAGCTGTGGCATTTTCTAGACCAGTGGCGGCCGCTCCATTAGGGACGCCGCCCCCCTAATCCATGCCCCAAATCTACATGCAGGGCGCCGAACACATGGATTTCAATTTTTTTTTTAAAGCACATGATTAGAGCCTGAGGGTGGGCTCGGGGCTCAGATAATATTCGCTAATATCTTCCTGCTGCTCCTCCCAGCCAATCAAGAAGCAAGTCCTGAGCCCCATTTGGCCAGGGAGTCTTAGGAGGAGAGAAGCAACGCCTGTTCGGCTGGGAGCCTGGAGCGAGGAGCAGCCTCCTAAAGGCAAGGTCGGCTGATAGCCAGCCTTCACTGTTCTGGACCTTTGTAATAATTGTAACGATATTTAGTTTTTCTGCAGCAACTGCCAGTTGTACATATTTGTCTTACTGTGCCCATTTTTAGACATAATATAATTCCTTGTGTGGTACAGTCTAAAATAAAAAAACAAACAAAAACACATACAACAGTAAAGAAAATTACCCCAGTTTATTGATGCATTTCAATTGCTAAACATTTGCCATATGGATTTAGAAAATACATAAAGTACAAGCTACTTTGTAAAACCAAAGACAAACATTGAATCCAATGATAAACTATGTTTTCACAATGGACCCTTATCCCATATAGTTAGTAATAAATTTTAAATATCTATTCTTTTGTTTTCTTAAAACTGATTTTACATAACCCTCAGAACACCGGCAACACAGATTGATAAAAATTCCAAGGAACTACATTTAAAGCCACTTGGGGGGGCGGGCGAATATATATATAAAAATGGAAAAAACACATTAATATAAAATAGGAATTGTTAAGTTTCAACACAGCAAATAGCATATTGAATACAATAAAATGAAATAACATTGCAATATCAATGATTAAAAGCAAAAACATAACACTAACATTACATATAATGCACTGCTACATGTAGTGATCAACATTAAGCCAGAAACAGCCAAAAAAAATTAAAATTAGGTCACTCGTAGTAAGTTATGTATTATAAGAGATTGTTATATTGTGTTTAGGGAATTTTATATATATTTGCCGGTAATAAGATGAGGACAATTACAAATGTATTTTCCATACTCCATCCCTTTTCATAATTAGTTTCAGTGCCAGGCTTATAAACGGTACACAAATTTACTTCACGCCATTTCATTTAGTTTTGGATCATCATCACGGTCTTAAAAAAAATAAAAAATAAAAAAAATAAAAGAAAAAGCTATACAAAAAAAAAAAATATGAAAGTAATGCCATAAGACACAGGGAAATAAATCATATTTCATACACTGAAGTAAATACAAAGAAAAACAAAAACATCTTTTAACAAGACACTTAAATCACAAAATAAATGCTTTTTTTATTATTTAAACAGAAGGGAAATGTTTGGGTTGCAAGCTAAATAAATGGATTTATAGGCCTAAGGAATGGCAAAAACCAATATATACATACCATATATGAACACGATTACAAAAACTTGCATAATTCATACCAGAAAAAAAACTAAAACTAATCTATGGTTTTAGAAGTTCAAAAATAATATGAAATCAAAACAATTATTATATACAGCTTTGTTAGCCAGTCTTTAAAGTTAAAAGCCCCCCAAATTGATATTCATGTATTGGGTTCATCACTCAGCTGCTTACATCAATCCCATATTGCTGTACTTCAAGGGACAGCTTCAAGCCCAACCACTAGAGGAAAAAAAATGAATTAAATAAAAGCAGCCAACTGGTGTTTTATCCCAAGCAAGTTAATACTGAACTATCAGGGTGAATGTATTGTTTAAAACCAAGGTATACAATTCCTTTTCGTTTAAATTACATCTGGAAGGACATCACAGACACTGCTGTGTTTGACCTCCTTACACATAGCTCTATACATAGAATGAGCCACCTGCACTCACAGTAATACAATAAAAATTACAGAGCTTTGTTTAGACTTGTCACGTGGTAGAGGGTATTTTGGGCAGCATGATACTTGCCAACATTAAATATTCCCTAAATCTTATAGCTTCAAAAAACTGCAGGTGCTGCTAAACTACTGGGTGGGAAATAGGAAGCTCCTTGGGGAGTAGATAATCTGGAAGGATACCAACATTTTCAGCATAATTTGTATTGTACAGCAGGGGAACCAGTGTGTGATGAGCAAGATTTGTACACATTTGCCTATAATTTAAGGTTGCTTTTTCTTAAAGAAATATTGAACACTTGCATTTGAACTTCCATAAACAGGTAAAACAAAAACGATGGAGATAGATATAGATATAGATATAGATATAGATATAGATATCTATATCTAACTCCATGGTAACTGCAAACTTCTGAATGAAAATAGAATAAAGTATTGCATGACCGCAGGTGGGATATAAATTTAAAAGGGGTTTCCCCAAGAGAGATTTAGTTTGCTATCCCACTGTAGTAACACACAAGTATCCCAACACTAGAACAGTATCCTCAAACAGCAGAAAACCATTTAGGTGGGTCTAAAATAAGTTTCACCCACAAGATGCTAAACCTGAAGTCTGAAACTACTGACAAGGGTCTCCACATTTCTACTTGAGGGAACTACAGCAGGAATCCACTTATAACTCAGTGAAAAACACCATAAAACGCAAAAATACACAATAGCTTGCGCTGCCTAGCCCAAGTAAATCAACACATTTCATATGTGATCATGTAACAACTGGTACCCTAATATGGCAACATTATACCAGCCATAAAAACACAATTACTACACAAAGCTTTCTTTGGTATAAACATCCTGAAACTAACTTGAATGGATTCTCACAAGGAATGGCATTGATCTCAGAGTGTGGTTCTAGTAGGGAAATCAATGCTGATATGAATAAGATGGATCACTAAGAAAACTACACCAAGTTTTGAAAAATTTGCAATGCCTATCTACAACACTTAAGTTTGTGTGCCTGTGTTAGAAAGCAGGAAAGAAGCAGCGATTGTTAAACTTACTCTAAAGCCTAACTTTTACATAACTTTTACTACTGGGGGGGGGGGTTTGGGGGTATGGTATCAGCTTGGATCATACGACTTTCTAGCTTCACTTAACTCTGCTCCAGGGTTTTAAGAATTGCTTCTATTTAAAGGGGGCTTGCCAGCCCTATAACAGGAACAGGGCAAGCTTACTGTAAACTAATCACTACGTTGGCATTTAAGGCACTACATTAAGTGAACATACATGAAACAAGTATTCGTCATACATACCTGTGCAAAACAACTCAGTTATCATTTACTCACCACTATGTGAGTACGTTTCAGACAATTTTATATATTTATATATATATTTATTCATCAGTGCTACAGTGATAAAACTAACTGTTCACATACATTCCCACAATTTATTTTGGTTTAAAAAAAGAAAAAAAAATCCAGGAGAAAAAAAAAAAAAAAAAAAAAAAAAAAAAAAAAAAATCTATATATAAAAAAATCTAACCACTACCCACCCCCATCTGCAAAAACTAACAGACACAAAGTACACATAGGTTCAAGTATCATTACTAACAGTTTGGATTACAAATACACAAAATTTTATGTACAGATGCACTTGGGGCAATACGACATACTGCGCACCACTCTGCCGCTCCAAGGAAAGCCTATTTTCTTCTCTTAAACAGTACATCTTTTCATTGTGTAAAATATGAAAACACCACAAATACAAAACTTCAAAAATAGTTTGAAATTCTGTATGAAAAACTTTAAAGTTTTTTTTTTTATTTTTTTCATAATTCCAGCTTGGAGAAGGCTGAAATAAGAGCGTGACAAAAGCATGCTGAAGCAAGCAGGAGTGACTTTACAAAGAATGATTTCCGTGACCACAAAAACGGAAGAGCTCCTATGCATGCAAGTAGTCTTAGTCCATCTGAACGACTATCTGAAGTCACAGTGTGCTCCTGTGCATTAAACTTCCTTTTGTATACTTTGCTGTGTCCATAACTGTTCACTGGATTAATACAAACATCTCTGAACAAATAGCCAGAATGCAGGCAAGGAATGTATTTACTGCACAAACAGTAAACATGATAAAATACAAAGAATTCTTCAGACATTAAAAGAAGGTAATAACTGCTTATTTTCATTTCACACTAATTTTGTATTTGCCCAATTAAAAAAAAAAAAAAAGTGGTAACCTTAAAATGCATGGTACAGATATATATAGCTTTTTCATATTTATGAGACTTTTAAACCTAGTATGAAAATAAGATCCTGTGCAATATTTTGATGCTGAATATTACAGTTCTATGTAACCAGTCATTTTAGGCTAAAAGTTTGCCTATAGTGGCTAACTGGAATTATATTAATAAAGTGGTTCTTAAGGCTGAAGTTTTTTTTAACTTTTATGCATTCCATGCATAAAGGTAAATAAACCTGTGTGCAGCAGTCCCCCCAGCCCTTTAATACTTACCCGAGCCTCCCTCTCGATCCAGTGATGTGCACGAGTGCATTGGCTCTTCCAGACAACCAAGAGGAGACAGGAGAGAGGGGGTGGGGCCAAGCCACAGCTCCATGTCTGAATGAGCAGCGGTTCGGGAGCATGCCTGCTTGGGTGCCCCCATTGCAAGCTGCTTGCTGTGGGGGCAGAAGGGAGGGACCAGGAGCGAAAGCCAAGGAGCCAAGAGGAAGATCGGGGCTGCTCTGTGCAAAATCACTGCAGAGGGCAGGCAAGTATGACTTTTTTTACCTTTAATATCACTTTAAGTGTGTCTGGTTTGTGGAAGACATCTTCACTTATGATAAGCCTGCAACATTTTACAGTGAATGGTATTTAAAGCTTAGCTCACCAACTCTTTTAGAGAGGCATTTAAATACTACGGGATTAGTTATGGTGTAGTCTTACAGTTTTGACTAACAATAATTACGTGCAGTAACTCATAACAGCCAAATTTCTGCTTCATGACTCTGCTGTAGACTTAGTGATTGTAAAGGTAAATTTTTATTTATTTTTTAAATAACATCATACTTGCCTCCACTGTGCAGCTCGTTTTGTACAGAGTGGCCCCGAACCTGCTCTTCTGGGGTTCCCCAGCGGTTCTTCCCCACATCCGATAACCCCCTTGGAGAAGCGCTTCCGCGAGGGGGTTACCTTGCGGGCGCACTACCAAGTCCAGCACTCAGCATCCATAGAGTGCCGAATGCAGGACTCTGCCCCGCCCCCCCGGCGCTCACATCATTGGATTTGATTGACAGCAGCGGGAGCCAATGGCTTCGCTGCTATAAATCTTTCCAATCAAGAGCAGAGAACCCTGGGCAGAGAGACAGCGTGTCCCCGCCGGGACAAGTTCGAGGGTTCAGGTAATTAAAACAGGCGGGCTGGGGGACCGGTCAATGACAGGTGTTTTTTCACCTTAATGCATAGGATGCATTAAGGTTAAAAAAACACAAAGGTTTACAACCCCCCTTTAAGCCTGGTAAACACGATGAGCCTATTGGGGCTTGTTCACACTTGCCTACATTTCTAACGCACAAACGCTCCTATAGCATTTGTATGGCATTATTATGGGCGTGAGATAGGCATCAATGAGCTTTAGTATGGGCATTAGACAGGCGTTTTACAAGCATTAATGAGTTAAAAGTTTTGAAGCATTTGACGAACGTTAAAACTGCTCCACAAACGTTTATTCCAGGAGTCTCAAACTGGCGGCCCTCCAGCTGTTGTGAAACTACAAGTCCCATGAGGCATTGCAAGGCTGACTGTTACAAGCATGACTCCCACAGGTAGAGACATGATGGGACTTGTAGTTTCGCAACAGCTGGAGGGCCACCAGTTTGAGACCCCTGGTCTATTCCATTACTGAAAATGAACTAATCTTAATGCTGCGCAACTGCCTGCCAGAGCATTTGCAAGGCGGTACCATAGACTTGAATGGCTTCAAGCGCCTCCGGACTCGACATGAGGCTTCAATTTTGAAGCGACGTTGACACTTAGTGTGTACAGCACTATGTGCCGTCTATTGTTGTGCATAGGCATTCGAGGGGCCTTTTAAATGCCTGCTCTTAATGCCATTGTGAACTCAGCCTTAGACAAATAATCCATTTTTTTTGCATGCCATATCGAAAACTAAGGTTACTAATGTTATGAAAATATGCGTATGACAGAATAAAATTTCTGAAGTAATGTATTGTATTTTCGGACAAAAACTGTACTGATTAAAACAAAAATCGTATGATCTGGTATCGCACAAGAAATTTTTCGTATTTGTCCCTTTCAATAATGTCAAACAAAAGCTGTGTACCAACGATCAGATTATTGTACGATCGCTTCAAAAGTGGTATTTTACGTATGATTTTTTTGATTGCGTGTACTAGGCTTAATCAAAACTGACCTCCGAATAGGCACCATTACAGTAAGTTAATATTTTCTGGATTGTTGTAAAATATTCTAAAAAGATTAAAATGCCCTTAAAAAGTAAGAGGCCACTTACAGATATTTTACACCACAAGTTGATGCACCTTAGGGAACATGTGCCACTATCATAAGGCAGATTCATCTTTTCATGTTAGGTTCCTTTGTGCATAATTTACTAAGCCAACAAAATAGGTTGGCTAATATCTAAAAAGCGAGGACACAGACCTAGGTATTTCTGCATGACACTGCAAACGTGAAATTAACTTCAAGGGAAATCATAATTCTGATTTGGAGCAGTTTAACCAAGCAGCTATTACCTTTCAGATACAAAGTCTAAAAATCCAATATTAAAAAAAAAAAAAGAAGAAGATTAAAACTAATTGAATGCTTTAACATTTTTTGAATACTTCATGTGTTACACAATTCTAAAAGTAAGCTTATATATTGTAAATATTAAGTTCACACTAAAAGAGAAAAAAAAAATATAAAAACACTAAAACCCCAAAATTAAAAAGAAAAAAAAAAAAAAAAAAAGTAGGAAAACAGAGAAGAATGTTATTGCAGTCCGCAGCAATTCATGATTGGGGCCCAGCTGGTAGCAATGAAGTCTTTACATGGAAGGAGCTATGCCAATGATGCTACAAAAAAAAGGTACTACACAGAACCACAGAATGATTTAACACTGAACAAGCTTAATCAGACTACAAAAATGCAGTCATTAAGGAAGAGACCCCTTTTTCCTTCAAGCGTGCTTCTAGCAAATCCTGTTCTATAACAGTCAAATCTTAAAAAAAAAAAAAAAAAAAAGAAGAAGAAGAGGGGGAAAAAAAAAACTTCTGTTTTTTTCATTTTTTTTATAGGTAAGAGTACTGGTTGATGTTGGCTGGACTTAAAGGATATCCAGTGTAGATTGCAGAACCCCTCGAGGCACCAATATATGACTGGGTGGCAAACTGGTGTGGATACTGTGCAGGAGCCACACTGGCAGAGGTAAGTAAGCTTGGCCCCACACTGACAGGGACCTGATGCACAAGAGTACTGGGATGTGTAGCATAAGTTGTGTGCCTTGAGGAGCCCTGAGGGGAAAACAGGTGAGCAATTGATGTAGTTGACCCCAGGGTTGCAGCAGATGTGGGAGCATAAGTGTACATGTGAGGCTGGCTGGTTAGATGGCTGGTGGCCGACGCAGCTGCCGCAAGGTGGGGGTGCACAGTGGAATGCAAGGGGCTGCTGTGCTGGAAAGTGAACGGAGCCTGAGAGATTGATGGGAGCGGAGCAACATATGCTTGTTGCCTACGAGGTGGCGGATTCATGCTTCTCTCTTGGGATCCCATTGAGGCTGACTGCTGGTTCTAGGGAAAAAAAAAAAAAAAAAACACAGTTGAGCTGCCACAGAACCATAAATACATCAGTATATGTAGTACAATTACTACAAGGAGCTTTAAAAAAAAAAAAAAAAAAAAAAAAAAAAACACACACAAGATAATATATATTTTCTGAAAGCAGAGGAGCTGCAGAAAAAAACTATGGTAGTCAAAAATATTTGTTGTATGATATTTGGGCAAATGTTTACAAAAAGATTCAGTTAAATTTTTTTTATGTACATATATTGTTGACACATAAAATGTTGACACTGGGGGTTTCTGTTAAGAACATAACACTCCTCAGGAACTCCCCCTCACCTGTATGATGCCAACAGGAGAGTTTATCTGAGTAGAGGACTAGTCTTGAATGCAGCATGCAGTCCAATTTGCCCCTCGCTAGCCTTAACCACCACCCCCCGACTGTCAGAGAGCACCCTTACACACGTCATTCCCTCACTTCCTACAGGGGGTAGAGGGGCATTAAGATGAGAAAAAGAGCCAAGCAATGAAATGAGAATTAGCAAAACCCTTTACCCTTCAAATATGTGCAGCAGTTGAGGGATGATCAGGGGGAAGGCATAAACCAACCAGAACTGAGTCCAAGGAATCACCAGTGTATCTATTGTGAAGGCTAGAGGATCTCTGACCTTGGCTAGAAGTTTATTGTTGAACATGTGGAACTGATGTCCACATGTGTTTTTTCCAGCTTTGAAAGATTTTACAAGATCTTGGGGTGCAAAGGCCACTTTTCCTTGAGTCCACCCTTGCCTCTCGTTCACGCCAGGGATGTGGAGGGCCGAGAGAGCTGATACACAAGTTGCAGACTTCTTTTAGGGCAGCTTGACTTTTGGTGCTCACTTGATGTGAGGTCAGAGGTCCAGTGTAAGATAATCTGATGGCTCTCAGTTCGTTTGCCGATGGGAAGTTACAATGGACTGTGGGAACTAGGTCCCCTACACTGTCAAAGTTACTTAAATCCACCCCAGCCTGTAGGGCTGGCATCCATTGCCACCATCTTTCATGGCATGTTTTGAAGGAAAGACTTTCCCAATTCCAGGGCAGTGCTGAAGATCCACCTTGTCAGGGAGAGCTTAGTTTGACTGGACCGGAGCATTGGGCGATCCAAGGATTGGACTCTTGTTCTGCATTGCGGGTATGCTGGATTGAAGAGGTGTGGAGGGAAATTGGAAACAAGGAAAACCCTGCCTTACCAAGTTCAAGATCCCTCTGATGTTACAATGAGAACTTCTCAGGAAGCATTGTCTGTCCTTCAGGACTTGTGACTCACAAGCAATTGTGTCCTGTAGGTTCTATGTGGACAATTCTCTCAAACCATTGGCATTTACTCACGGAGCACCAAATCCTAAACAGACATGTAAGATCTGCTCCAGAACCGGTATTCCGTAGAGCCCCCTCACTAAGACCGGCTAACTAGTAGCCATTATTCATCTACATGGAGACCAAAGGCCCGAATGGTACTTTCAAATGAGGGGACTGCCCTTGCTGTCCCTGGATTTTTGAGGGCAGGAAGTTTTTATTACCAAATGGGGAGAATTTCTCCCCGCGAAAATGCTCTAATTGCGGCACTAAAGGAGTAATATACCTTATGGTATGAAAAAAGTCAAGCGTTTTACGTGGGTAAAACAATCAGAGAACTATGACAGCGAATTGGTGACCACCTTTACCACTCTGGCAATGGCAAATTGACCAGAGTGGGTAGGCACATTGGCCTTTATCATCGTTATATCAGAGTAATTTTTTTTTGTTCTTGAGGTGGTTCAACAAAATTCCAGGGGAGGCGATTGGGATAGAGCGATCCTCCAGAAAGACTCTGGATTGAGCATCTCAATGTCACCGCCTTCCCCAGACTTAATGAAATGATATCTTACAAGCCCTTTTTGTAATAGACAATTTTTGGGGGGTTATTCTTCCCCTTCCCTTTCCCCTCCGTTCCAATTTCCTCCTTTGCATTCCCTACCAGCTGGTATTATTACTTAATTATCCAAGTTTTAGATGGAATCAATCATTGATCTAAATGGACATTTGATCGATCATCCCTTGTTTATTGCTCTGACCCTAGCCCAATTGACAATTAAATAAAGATTTCTTGAATTGTTTATATATTTCACCTTATATACTATGTCATTATTGATTTTGTATATTGTTCTGTCTTTAATAAAAAAAATCCCTCTTTTACTGTATTGCTCCTCTGGCTGGTCGGCCTTTGTGTTCCCACATGACCTGGATGTTGTTTTTCCCATTGGCGGACATGTGACTCCACTGGGATCGGATGTACTCTTTTAAGTCCACCCCCTCCTTGTTCCACCCGAGCTCTGGGCTTCTCATCTACTAGCTCGGACAACGCGCACTTGCGCAGTGTGGGGAGTCTGACCTAGTGAGGTCAGACGCTGCCCAGCGGTGGTGTGCTGTGCATCTCCAGGTCAGGGAGCTCATTTAACGGGCCCTTGGCCCGGGGACGAGCACAGCGGCTTCCTTCTCCAGGGGACACACGATTGAACAGTCTCAAACAGGTAGGAATCTTGGCAACATTATGGGGAGAACCTATACTCCACACTAGGGATGAGCTTCGAGTTCGAGTCGAACTCATGTTCGACTCGAACATTGGCTGTTCGCAAGTTCACCGAACAGCGAACAATTTGGGGTGTTCGCGGCAAATTCGAATGCCGCGGAACACCCTTTAAAAGTCTATGGGAGAAATCAAAAGTGCTAATTTTAAAGGCTAATATGCAAGTTATTGTCATAAAAAGTGTTTGGGGACCTGGGTCCTGCCCCAGGGGACATTGATCAATGCAAAAAAAAGTTTTAAAAACGGCCGTTTTTTCAGGAGCAGTGATTTTAATAATGCTTAAAGTCAAACAATAAAAGTGTAATATCCCTTTAAATTTCGTACCTGGGGGGTGTCTATAGTATGCCTGTAAAGGGGCGCATGTTTCCTGTGTTTAGAACAGTCTGACAGCAAAATGACATTTTGAAGGAAAAAACTCATTTAAAACTACCCGCGGCTATTGCATTGCCGACAATACACATAGAAGTTCATTGATAAAAACGGCATGGGAATTCCCCAAAGGGGAACCCCGAACCAAAATTAAAAAAAAAAAGACGTGGGGGTGCCCCTAAATTCCATACCAGGCCCTTCAGGTCTGGTATGGATATTAAGGGGAACCCCGGCCAAAATTTAAAAAAAAAATGACGTGGGGTTCCCCCTGAATTCCATACCAGACCCTTCAGGTCTGGTATGGATTTTAAGGGGAACCCCGCGCCAAAAAAAAAAAAAAAAAAACGGCGTGGGGTCCCCCCAAAAATCCATACCAGACCCTTATCCGAGCACGCAACCTGGCAGGCCGCAGGAAAAGAGGGGGGGACGAGAGTGCGGCCCCCCCTCCCTCCTGAACCGTACCAGGCCACATGCCCTCAACATTGGGAGGGTGCTTTGGGGTAGCCCCCCAAAACACCTTGTCCCCATGTTGATGAGGACAAGGGCCTCATCCCCACAACCCTGGCCGGTGGTTGTGGGGGTCTGCGGGCGGGGGGCTTATCGGAATCTGGAAGCCCCCTTTAACAAGGTGACCCCCAGATCCCGGCCCCCCCCCTGTGTGAAATGGTAAGGGGGTACATAAGTACCCCTACCATTTCACGAAAAAAGTGTCAAAAATGTTAAAAATGACAAGAGACAGTTTGACAATTCCTTTATTTAAATGCTTCTTCTATCTTCCTTCATCTTCTGGCTCTTCTGGCTCTTCTGGTTCTTCCTCCGGCGTTCTCGTCCAGCATCTCCTCCGCGGCGTCTTCTATCTTCTTCTCCTCGGGCCGCTCCGCACCCATGGCATGGGGGGGAGGCTCCCGCTCTTCTCTTCTTCTCTTCTTCATTTTCTTCTCCTGGCCGCTCCGCAATCCATGCTGGCATGGAGGGAGGCTCCCGCTGTGTGACGGCGCTCCTCGTCTGACAGTTCTTAAATAACGGGGGGGGGCGGGGCCACCCGGTGACCCCGCCCCCCTCTGACGCACGGTAACTTGACGGGACTTCCCTGTGACGTCACGGGGAATGCCACAGGGAAGTCCCGTCAAGTCACAGTGCGTCAGAGGGGGGCGGGGTCACCGGGTGGCCCCGCCCCCCCGTTATTTAAGAACTGTCAGACGAGGAGCGCCGTCACACAGCGGGAGCCTCCCTCCATGCCAGCATGGATTGCGGAGCGGCCCGGAGAAGAAAATGAAGAAGAGAAGAAGAGAAGAAGAGAAGAAGAGAAGAAAAGAAGAAGAGAAGAAGAGAAGAGCGGGAGCCTCCCCCCATGCCATGGGTGCGGAGCGGCCCGAGGAGAAGAAGACAGAAGACGCCGCGGAGGAGATGCTGGACGAGAACGCCGGAGGAAGAACCAGAAGAACCAGAAGAGCCAGAAGAACCAGAAGATGAAGGAAGATAGAAGAAAGAAGAAGCATTTAAATAAAGGAATTGTCAAAAACTGTCTCTTGTCATTTTTAACATTTTTGACACTTTTTTCGTGAAATGGTAGGGGTACTTATGTACCCCCTTACCATTTCACACAGCGGGGGGGGCCGGGATCTGGGGGTCACCTTGTTAAAGGGGGCTTCCAGATTCCGATAAGCCCCCCGCCCGCAGACCCACACAACCACCGGCCAGGGTTGTGGGGATGAGGCCCTTGTCCTCATCAACATGGGGACAAGGTGTTTTGGGGGGCTACCCCAAAGCACCCTCCCAATGTTGAGGGCATGTGGCCTGGTACGGTTCAGGAGGGAGGGGGGGCTGCACTCTCGTCCCCCCCTCTTTTCCTGCGGCCTGCCAGGTTGCGTGCTCGGATAAGGGTCTGGTATGGATTTTTGGGGGGACCCCACGCCGTTTTTTTTTTTTTTGGCGCGGGGTTCCCCTTAATATCCATACCAGACCTGAAGGGCCTGGTATGGAATTTAGGAGGACTCCCACGTCATTTTTTTTTTTAAATTTTGGTTCGGGGTTCCCCTTTTGGGAATTCCCATGCCGTTTTTATCAATGAACTTCTATGTGTATTGTCGGCAATGCAATAGCCGCGGGTAGTTTTAAATGAGTTTTTTCCTTCAAAATGTCATTTTGCTGTCAGACTGTTCTAAACACAGGAAACATGCGCCCCTTTACAGGCATACTATAGACACCCCCCAGGTACGAAATTTAAAGGGATATTACACTTTTATTGATTGACTTTAAGCATTATTAAAATCACTGCTCCTGAAAAAACGGCCGTTTTTAAAACTTTTTTTTGCATTGATCCATGTCCCCTGGGGCAGGACCCAGGTCCCCAAACACTTTTTATGACAATAACTTGCATATAAGCCTTTAAAATTAGCACTTTTGATTATTCATGTTCGTGTCCCATAGACTTTAACGGTGTTCGCATGTTCGAACGAACTTTTTTCCAGTTCGCATGTTCTGGTGCGAACCGAACAGGGGGGTGTTCGGCTCATCCCTACTCCACACTCCCCGCTGCCTCCCCTTTATACTGGAGTCCCTTACCTACTATGGCCATTTACCTAACCAATTATATTTCTCCATTCTGCAGATTTTATCTTGTTCAATGCTGGCTTAAGCCTGGAGTAATCTCAAAGGCGCTGGTATCAGGATTTTGTTGGACATCTATTTTTTCCATGAGTTTCAAGAGCCTATTGAACCTGCTTACGATTGAGCTAGTCTGCCTGGCTTTTTCATTACTTACCTGTCCATGCCAAGTACCTGAATGGTTCTCTTGTCCCCTGGAGTTTTGAAACTTATCTATACATGGTTATGTTGGTTTTCAGGTGAGCTCTTTTTTGCTCCCTCATTGTTTGTCACATATGTTTTGTCCCTCATATTCACCATTTCTTTCCCCCAATTTTCCCTTTCTCCTCCCCGCTTTTTTGCCCTTTTCCTTTCTTCCCCCCTTCTTCCCTATTCATCCTTCCCTTCACTCCCCCCCCCCCCCTCCTCCTTTTCCCTACTTTTTTTCCCTTCTTTTCATCTTTCACCTTTTTCCCTTCCCCTTGTATTGAGTAGACTCTGACCTAACTAATTTTTTTTTTGTGTGTATATCATTACCACATATCTTTTTTATCTAGACTCATACCCGCATACATCCCCCTTTTTCTTTTGCAGGGGGAGCCTCTAACTCGGGCCTGTGTTTTCACATATGGCCATTTTACAGCCTGATGAGCAATTTGATGATCATCTTTACTTTCGCATGTATAACTTGCTGAGCTTAATTGACTGCAATTTTGAATGTAATATAGTCGATTTGTGCTTTACTTCAAAATCTATCTTATAGATTATTCCTCCTGAAGAAGCGTTCACCCGCGAAACTAGTAGAGGAAAAAATCATATTCGAGATTTGCTTCAACAGCAGATACTTTTTGGGGAAACCGGAGTATTTGTTTTTTGAAATATAATTTCCTCCAAAATAGTTTAGTGTACCCTGTATGTCTTTTTAATACGTAAAAAATATGTTTTTTATATTATTTACATTGTTTGTTATTAGTACCAAGACAATACACAATTTTTGAGTCTGGGAATAGATCTATGGCCAGCTTCAGCAACTGTCCTATTTTTCCATTCTCATCCCTTTTCTCTATGTGGACTTTTGGATTTCCACACGCTTTCTAGAGTGCCAAAATGGAAAATGTGCTCTGTTTGGGGTGTCTCGATTTTAACAGAGTACTAGATCTTAAAATAAGGATTGGATTTACTTACAAATAGGGGTATACAGGCATTTTAGTTATATATAAGAAAGGGGGACAGAGGGAATAATGGATTCTCTACCTCAATACACACATCCTCACAATCTTTTTACACACCCCAAGGCTTCGTGTCCATTCTTGACCCACCCTCAAATGGGTGCTGGTAATCAATCATTGAAGATATCTTGCACCAAAAGTCACAAAAGTCAATTTCTGTCCCAGGCTTCAGAGAAAAATAAACTAGTAAATACTCCTGGTGTACACATCATTAACATTAAATGCTGCTCCATTCAAGAATTTACCCTTGAAGTCTGCTAACCCCTCCCCCCTTTCTCATTTACTGGTTCTTCCTTTCAACCTCCACATCACTTCAGGACAAAGCTGTGACTTGGTCTGCTGGAGGTACACAGGAAATAGACACTTCTGAAAGTGTTGGTTTCCCAGCAGAGGCTAATGTTTTCAGGGAGTTGCTTTACTGAGACTAGCGACAAAGTTGCTTTGAATATATAAACAAATTATATATACAAACCTTTTGTAAAACAGTAACACACATTGATACCATTTCATCAAGCTAATATTTTTATATCTTTATCTTAATAACTGATTCACAAGGATGCAGAGCCTTTTATTTTCTGTACTAAGTGTATTTTTCTGTACTGAGTTGCATGCAGGCAGCCTATATAGATGAATAGATGCACATTAGCTGTACGGACTCACTCAGACCCGAGGTCTGACAGGGAAACGGACAGGTGCACAGAAGAATAAGCCAAAACTTTTCAGTTCTGGATAGAGTATGTAAAAGTTTTTTTTTCTGTTACCGCTGGAGAGATTTACCATCAGTTCCTGTTCTGGGGACAATAAAGAGGAACATATCCCCCCAGACTAACCGGAACAAATGTTCCCTTTAGAAGGATTTCTTCAATTGCTGTTCTGGCAGCAGCTGACGAATTATGACTGTGTCCTGCTGTCTATAGCACAAATAGACAATCTTCCCAGCTGGGGCACATAACCAAAAATAAAAATACATTTGAGATGGTTTTTCAATACCAAGTACAAAACTAATTTTAGCTATAAAGTGTTAAACCTACAGTAAAAATCAGTCTGCATGTAGTAAAGCATGCTTGTTATACTCACTGTGGAACCTAAGGGGTAAACACTTTGCATTGTGTAACAAGGCTGTTTGATCCGGTATGCACAGATCCTCCTCCTTGCATTGTCCCCAAAACATCTCCAGATAAGACAGTTAGTGGCGTCAGTCTGCACATGTTCAGTTTGGTGTGCGTTGCTAGAGTTTTTTTTTCCCTTGGGAGGGAGCATGTGATCAGCACAGAGCCAATCAGCACTGTCCAGAGGGTCAGGGGTCCTGCAACCTCATAGGACAGCCAGTGTAGTATGAAAATGCCTCCTACAAGCTTTAACCAGGCACTGATAGAAGTCACAAGACTGCTATATACTGCTGATGAGAAAGGTATTTGGCAGTTTATATTTACTAAAATGATTGCATTTCCATGTTGTGTGTACTGAGAGACCAGATATAGTGAATGCAGGGTCCTGGGTTTAGTAACTTTAAATGTATTTATTTTAACTTATAACAATGTTCTGTTTATGTTGGCATACTACCTTTCTTCCTTATTTTGTCTCCAAGGCCATCGTGACTATTTCACCCTACCTAACATGCTTGTGTACAATGCCTGGCAATTACTTTATCGCTCAAGTTTCTTGGACAGGATACCAAGGCAACTTCTAGTTTATCATTTTTACAATATGCAAACATTGATTTTTTTGTTTAAGCCTTAAAGTGTAACTAAAAAGGCAAAACTTTTTTAGTTTTGGATAAAGTGTAGAGGGATTAAAACGCCTGTCAGTTTTTAGTGCTGTCTGTGACCTGTTAAGGAGATGCACCCTATTTGTCTTGTTTACCATTATCATCAAAAGTAAAAAAGAAATTTTGGGTTGTCCCCAGAAAAGTAATAGGAGAAATCTTCCAATGGGGACACTAGTTCTGGTGACTTAAGGGTCTCCAAGGAATAACCTTCATTTTCAGGGTTTCTCACTTCCTGTTATGGGACAGGAAGTGAGGGGAAATCTCTATAATGGGACACAGACGGTGAAAAAAAAAAAAAAAACTCCAACAGGGGTTATGACCCTCCCTTGCTCTATCCAAAATGAAAAAAGTTTTGCCCATAGTTCTAATCTAAGCATGTTGTGACACACTGCTACTTTCCAACCAAAGCACATAAAAATAAAAAAACGGCAGGTAGGTTAAAAGATGTATGTGTGACAAATTATATGGCTTCTTACTTGACTGAGGTTGAGAGGCTGCACTCCATTTACCACGCGATGGGAGCGATAACCTGTTTGGGATATGCAACTGCCGGATTGTCCATTCGAAGACATGGAAGATTTTGACTTGCCGGTATTGCCAAGACTACCTGCTGCACAAAAATAGGGAGAAAAAAAAAAAAAAAAAAAAAAAGGATTCATTACAATCTTGATTTCCAAAGCAGATTCTGTACCCTTACATACAGAACGAACTTTTCAAGTGTCTCATCTAAGAGCAAATGCATCTGCTCTTACTTTTGTTATAGCCAGAAGGTCTTTCACTGTGCTTCTGTGATTTATGTTTTTATTTGTTTATATTTTTACAAGGGGCCTAACATTTTATTCCAGGACAATGTCCCACACACCTCTGCTCTGTGCTCAATTAAAAGCACTTAAAGGCCACTGAACTCCTCTCACTTTACAAGAGGGTATGAAAAGTGGAGTTCCACTCGTTTGTAAGTTTACAAAAAGTGTAGCTGCTGACTTTTAACAAACAGGACACTCACCTGTCCCAAGATCCACTCTCCTAGGGGCCAACCAATCTTCTGGGAGTTGACGTGTCCCAGAAAACTGCAGAAAGGGAGGGGCCACCTAGGAGGAGTTGCCTAGGCAGCGAGACGGAAGCACCTGTCAAAATCAGACCCCCCCCCAAAAAAATTACATGCCAAACGTGGCATGCAAGGGGTCAAGGAGTGCTTAAAGTGGAAGTTCCACTTTTGGGTGGGACTCCGCTTTAAGTAGGGCCAAAGTAAAAAAATCAAGGAACTCAAATCTAGTATCAGATGTAAACTAGATCAAATCATGCACTTACATTTTTGCATAATAAAAAGGTAATAGCAGAAATCTTGTAGTTTCTGCAGTTAGGCAAGACTTAGTTTATGTTTAAATTGCCTGACTAATTTTGGTCAAAGTCTAGGTGGAATTTAAAACCCCTTCACCGACCAGCCGCCACAGTTATACTGCGGCAGGTTGGCTCCCCTGGGCGAACCGTCGTAGCTATACACTGGCTCGCTTTCAGACCACTAGGAGGCCGCAGGAGCCTATGCGCGTGCCCAGGAGTTGAGATGACCGGCGGGCACTCGAGATCTCTCCACGCAGACAGAAGGGAGATCTGTCAATGTAAACAGACACATCTCCGCGCTGTCAGGGGAGAGCAGACTGATCTGTTGTTCATACCAAGTATGAACAAAGATTGGTCTCCTCACCCAGGCAGTCCCATCCTCCCTGTTTACTGTATAAATGACACTGGCAGGAAAGGAGTTATCAGTGCATTTTTATAGCACTGACCACTGTATAAAGGTCAATGGTCCCAAAAAAGTGTCAAGTGTCCAATCTGTCCCTCCCCCAATGTCGCTGTCCCAATAAAAATCGCTATTCACTATAAAAAAAAAATAAATAAAAATGCCATAAATATAGCCCCTATTTTATAGACGCTATAACTTTTGCGCAAACCAATATACCCTTATTGTGATTTTTTTTTACCAAAAATATGTAGAAGTATACATATTGGCCTAAACTGAGGAAGATTTTTTTTTTTTTATGTTGGGGATATTATAGAAAAAAAAAAAAAGGTTCAAAATTGTCGTTTTGTTTATAGCGCAAAAAATAACAGAGGTGATCAATTACCACCAAAAGAAAAGCTATTTGTGGGGGAAAAAAAAAAAAAAAAAAAAAAGACAGATTGTTTCTGTACAAAGTTGCAATTGGCAGTTAAAACGACGCAGTGCCGAATCGCAAAAAATGGCCTGGTCAATAAGGGGTCAAAACTTCCGGGGCTGAAGTGGTTAAATGGAGTCTGAGCCACTAATACTATCCCGGAACCACTGTGCTTAAGACAGATAATATGGATGAAAAACTTAGGCCAAAGTCATGCAAGATGTTTTTTCCCTGTATTTCAGGGATTTAAGGGACAGATGTCAAGTATAAAAAACGTGAATGCAAGCACACTAGTGACTGCACATAACTAAAGCAGGTGAAGCAACTGCTGCAATTTGCAGTTATTTAAAGTTATGAATTTCGCAGGCTATAAAGCTACAAGCTTTGGGGGTTACCAAGAGAACTTTGAGAGCGCTAGAGGCAAATGTGGGCAATGTTAAAATGTTAGCACTGTATGTACTTTAAGGTTTTTTCACCTAGACAGGTGTACCTTCACTTTTCAGTTTCGTTTGAAGCATACATTTCATTTGGGCCAACATACCTGACAGGTGATTATCCAAACTGCAATCATGAATCTGGGTCTTTAGAGGAGGTACAATAATCGTGCGGGAGCTGGAATTGTGTGGATGAGCGCCTCTGCTACCAGGGACATTAAAAACACCATTGACACCGTTAAGGTTTGAGAGGTGGTCGGCCACATATGGACTGCTGACAGAGGAGTCTGAATCTGGAGAGTCATTCACTGTAACATAACTTATAACATTGGATCTCATTTTCATCCCAGAGCTTTTAAAAAGAAAAAAAAAAAAAAAAAAAAAAAGTTGTAAAAAACATTAGCATCCTAAATGTTCAATACCCACATTCAAACCACTATAACTACTTAAAGATGATAGTGGTTTAAAGAACATATCAGCTAAGCATTAATATTACCATTTACTCTGCACTTCAAACATGCCAAACAGCCTGAAAAAATAATCCGATTTTTTCACCTCATGCCTTACATAACACTATGCAAATAGCCATGATGTGCAGCAACAAAGTGCAATCAATTGAATATCAGTTTTATGATATGAAGTGCATCCGGAAAGTTCTCATATGTATATAATCACAACTACTTTGTGCATCCAGGTGGTACTACCTTTCATTTGGTAGTAAATGGTTATGGCCATCTCCTGATTTTTTTTTAATCAAAGGAAAACTGGCTTAAAAAAATAAATATATTTTTTTAAATTTAGCTGTATATTTGCTGTTACTACTATTACCTACCACCAAAGTACAGCCCAGAAGCAATAGTGTGCATTTTGTCTTTGTCCTATCTAAAAGTACATGGATGATAATAAAAAAAAAAAAAAAAAAAAAAAAAAAAAAAAAAAAAAAAAAGACATGCCCAAAAAAGGAGAAACAGGGCTGGCTTCACAGTGACTGATCACTGTGATAGTCAGAGGCTACCACAGCAATCAGGTGACCCAGAATCGGGAGTTTCAGGTCACAATTGTTAGTACGGGCCCGCGGTTTTTGGTGACCTCGCCACACAACACAAGAGGCAGATACCCATATATGCGGCCCAAAAAAAAAAAAAAAAAGACAGAAAACTTTCAAATGAAATTGGTTTTCGTTGATAAAACTTTGCAAATAAGTAATCTGTGTGCTGATGTGTCCTGATTATCAGTGTAAACAGTGTGCTGACAGCCTTGCTGGCTATCAGCACTCCTTTTCTCACACAGACCACACGCGAGGAAAGGACTTCTGATAACCGGCAAGTCTGTTTACATGTGATGAGCTGTGATTGGACACAGCTATTCACATGGTAAAGGGTCACTGCGATTGCCCCATTACCCGGATCCACTGTCTAAAGGACACAACGGTTAAAGAGTGCGCCCAATGCACCACAGATGTAGTTCTGGGAGGACGTCTATGGACATCCTCCCACAACGATACTACTGTGCTGTAGCTGTCTTTTGGCTATAGCACGCTACATAAGAGGTTAATACTTAACCCTCAAAAGATAAGCTCAACACTAATGTTAACCCCTTAAAAAGACTCACAACCACTTGCTGATCCACTCAGTAATTAAACCGCGAGCAGGCAGCAGCTGCAGGCTCAACAACATACTGGTACGTCGCTGAACACATGCGTGCAGTGGCATGAACCCATGATCGCTGTGGCCACCGATAGAGAAAAACGTTAAGAAAAATGCTTTAAAAAAAACAAAAAAATAATAAAATTTTTAATACTGTCGTCACCAGTCAGTATCCCTGATCACCACACTAGTCAAAAGATGCTGTACTGCACAAGTGTCCATATGAGAAAAAAAAGTTTGATTTCTTCATATGGGGGGGGGGGGACACACAAAAAAAAAAAAAACGACAGCTCTCATGCCTCTTACTAAATACCTTGAACTGTCTACTTTTCAAAAAGGGGTCATTTGGGGGGCATTTGTACTGTTCTTGCATTTTAGGGCCTCAAGAAATTAGATCAACTGTCCGTACATCCGGACTGAATTTTCAGATTATATATCATAGTTTGTAGACTATACCTTTCACAGAGATTAACTACTTCCCGGCCGTTGCATAGTAAAATGATGGCGGGTGGGATGCCCTCTTTCTGGGACATCATACGATGGCACCCCAAAACGGCTGCTGGCGTGCAGCACGGCGATCATGCAGTGTTCCTAGGACATGGTGCAACCCCAATCTCGGTAAAGAGCCGATGACGCAGCTCTTTACCCATGTGATTGGCTGTCTCCAATCACATGTAAAAAGAAGAGGAGAAGGAGAGAACCTCCAAAAGACAGTCCACCCAAGAGCATGCGGGTATTAAAACCTAAGTATCTTTATTGATTATCCCAGTAAAAACAGTATTTCTATCCAAAAACCATTAATTAAAAAATAGGACAAAGAGTCCTACACAGCACTGGTGGCCACCGATGTTTTCCACATACATAAATCACTCATGCATCCATACACACTTCAACTTATTGAAAAGACCCGGGTCTGATGTATATTTCATTTACTTCCCATATAAAGTTTATGAATAGATTTGTTATTGCCACTTCGGTCCTTACTGAATAAAGTGCAGGTGCTGGTGATTAGAAAGATATCCGTCCGGATATTGATAATGAGGAAAACAGACTTCAATATATGGCAGGTTGGTAAATTAATAATTAGATAAATAGATGAAGTGTCCCCGTTTTACCGGCTATATAGCAGCAGTTGGAAAGCAAGAAAATGTATTTGGTAGGGAAACAAACGGCAAATAGCAGTATATGGTGTGCCTCCGTATATGTTGGAGCACTACAAAGCTCACCGTTTGACGTCTTCAACCAAAGAGTTCCAAGTCCCATAGAGGACTGCGATAGCCGCGTTGTCTCGGTGTGGGGGAGCAGACATGCGGTGTGCTCGCCCGTACTGACAGGAGCTGTTGTTTCCGGGTCTTTCCGTGGGGAAGTACAGTGTGTCAGAGGGTTCAAGAAATGTTCCGCGCTAAGACTGTAGGTTTACCAGGGGAAGCGCTTAGTCCCAGTGTTCACCGCAGGGCTCAACCCGCCATCTTGGAAAATTCTCAGATCGCTTCTGTATGTGCAAAAGTTGATTCCTCATTTATGTGTGGAGATCCATGTCCCACCAGTGCACAGGTTAGACGCTCTATATAGCCGGTAAAACGGGGACACTTCATCTATTTATCTAATTATTAATTTATCAACCTGCCATATATTGAAGTCTGTTTTCCTCATTATCAATATCCGGACGGATATCTTTCTAATCACCAGCACCTGCACTTTATTCAGTAAGGACCGAAGTGGCAATAACAAATCTATTCATAAACTTTATTTGGGAAGTAAATGAAATATACATCAGACCCGGGTCTTTTCAATAAGTTGAAGTGTGTATGGATGCATGAGTGATTTATGTATGTGGAAAACATCGGTAGCCACCAGTGCTGTGTAGGACTCTTTGTCCTATTTTTTAATTAATGGTTTTTGGATAGAAATACTGTTTTTACTGGGATAATCAATAAAGATACTTAGGTTTTAATACCCGCATGCTCTTGAGTGGACTGTCTTTTGGAGGTTCTCTCCTTCTCTTCTTTTTACATATGTTCATTTGGTCCCTAGAGCAACCATTTTTGATTGTTGATCACTTATTGTTATTCCAATCAACAATGGACTAGTGGTATAAGGGGTATTATTATACAGGTAGGCAATTATTGGCCAATAAAATTAACCCTGACTATACCCTCAAACCTACTTTGGATGAATATAAGGTGTTCCACTCTCCCCTTTCTCTTTATATGTCTCCAATCACAGCCGGTCACATGTAAGGAAGTGCCGTTTATCGGCTCACCTCACACTGACAGTGTGAGGCGAGGAGAGCCAATCAGCGGCATCTCCTTGTAGGGGAGACCTGTACAGATAATCATGGCACTTATGTGTGCCCTGATTACAGTACAGCTCCAGCAGTGCCCACCCGTGCCACCTAATCACTGCCCTTCAGTGCCGCCTCAACAACGCACATCAATGAAGGAAACCAAGAAAAACGTTTTTTTCTTCAAAAGAAAGCTCTATTTGTGTGAAAAAAAAAATAAAAAAAGTTTGGGTACAGTGCTGCATGACCAGGCAATTGTTAGTGTGAAAGCGCTGAAAGCTGAAAATTGGCCAAGGGCAGGAAGGGGGTAAAAGTGTTCAAAAGGCAAGTGGTTAAATATTCACTGATTTAGGTTATTTTTAACACAAATGCAAGACTACATTTATGAAGAAAAAGATATGTTTGCAAAATTTTATAAAGTAAAACTTTTTCCTAGACTTGATATTTTTGTTTATGTAGCAAAAAATAAAAAAAACCACTGGTGATTTAATACCACCAAAAAGGAAGCTCTATTAGTGTGAAAAATGGGGAAAAAAAAAAAAAAGAATTTGCATAGTGTTGCATAACAAAGTAGCACAATGCTGAATAGCAAAACCTGCACTTGGTCATGAAGGGGTTAAACCTTCTGGTGGTCAAGTGGTTAAAAAAATTTCAATTTTATCTATAGCAACCAAGCATTCAGGAGAAGCAGGAGGTACAAAAAGCACCTTAGGATGTCTTTTTACACTTGTCAGCAGCTTTTTTTTTTTAAACCCAAACAAAACTGAACCTCTATCCGTCATACTTGCCTCATCCTGTACCACATGTATGCAGAACCCATGCTGAAAGCATGCAGACTATTCTCTCTCACACACAAACTCATGCATTCCTATTTAGGCCCCCTTTCACACAGGCTGCGTGTGGACCATTGGAAGGGGATTTGTGAACAGATCCCCCCTGCTGAATCAGAGCAGAACAGAATGAATATCACTTTTGTAACATCTGTGTCCATTCAATTTTTTGCTGCAGGAGCTTTTAGTTTTACAGGTAGCTGCATGTAAATGGATTTGCATCTGCTTACATACAATTACCTCATGTTTAGGTCATAAACTCAGACTTTTTTTTTTATTCCTGGGCAGATTAAGGTAAACACTGGGATGCTTGTCTGTTTACATTCTTCTGCCCACAGACCTACATGAAGCTTCCAATCAGGTCAACTTGAAAAACTGACAGGCAGACCTGATTGGATTACCTGTGTGAAGAGAGGCCTTACAGACCAACCCAAAGTAAATCTAGCATGTTTAAGGTGTAAGAATAGTCACTGCCACATTCCTACCTTCCTGGCTTGTACTTGCTATCTTCTTCCTCATCGGTGTCACTGCGGATGGTGATAACACTCACAGGAGGGCTAGGAGTATCTGGAATAACGATGGGTTGGCGTTGCTCTTGGATAGGGAGGAGCGCGTTGTATGAAGTGGAGGCATGAAGTGGGCTACTCCCAACAAGTGAATAAACTTGCGACGGAATAACATCCAAAGCACAAAGGGTCCTGTACAAATAAACATAATTAGTAGCACAAAACAGCTAAAATATTTCCCTAGTAAATGTTACTAAGGGTAACATGCTAACCCGATACAAGCACATAAAAGAACATGAACAAACAGTTCATGGCTCTACACTGTCAACATTCTTAAAGAAATCACAAAGAACCAATTACCAAATATGACACAGATTAATATGGATTAGGTGCTGTGAAAGTGCCAACTGTTCTTTGGTCAAAATAATAAATGCATGGTTTTTTTTTATCCATTCTTCAAAAGATACACCAACTCAATGTATTAAAATTTACAGTGATTTGAGGGCATTAAAAATTTTACACCAAAATAACTTTCCCAGTATAGTCTGTATACGTACAAACTAGCGCATAAAAGTCCACTTTACTATATGAAATCAATCCAGTGCTTTTAGCAATTTAAATATGTAAAAGCAAGAATTAGTAGCAAGCTCTGACACTAATTGGAAGTGTTAGAGGTTTGTTCAGACTAGTTGGTGACAACCACAGATTTCTTTTTTATCACCAGTTAAGCAGACATAGCAATCTGCTGGCTGAATATGAAATTTAGGGCTATGTACCAGCTAGCATGTGACAACATTGTAATGTGTATCTGATAAAGTGACAATGTAGCACTAATGAAGAATGTGTAGTTAATCACAAAGTGAAAGCCCCAAACAAATGTAATATAACAAAACTGGATGCAACCCAGTGGGTGTGTGTAACAAAGTCCACAGAGGTGTAGAGTGTTATGTTGCTCCCGTGGAGGTGACTTCAATCAAAAGAGGGTAGTGGGAGGCTTGTCTGTAGTCATTTTCAGTGATACTCCAGAGGTAAATAAATACTCTTACAAGCTAGGGTGGACCCCAAATGTCATACGACAAAGGGGTCAAAGAGGCTTGGGATCCTATGTAGTATGGATCAGATGTTGCTCAGGTACTGGACACAGAGGGGTGGAACCGATTCGCGGTGATGTCTTCAGCTCTTGGTCCGTGGAATCATGAGGTACTCTCCAGCCAGATAACCATCTCCCAAACTGCTAGCAGCTTCAGTGATGTGTCCCGATCACCGGCCGACTCCTGCTGACCAGAACATAAGCAGAGGATGATACCTCATGATTCCACGGACCGAGAGCTGAGGACATCACCGTGAATCGGTTCCACCCCTGTGTCCAGTACCTGAGCAACATCTGATCCATACTACATAGGATCCCAAGCCTGTATGACCCCTTTGTCGTATGACATTTGGGGTCCACCCTAGCTGGTAAGAGTATTTATTTACCTCTGGAGTATCACTGAAAATGACTACAGACAAGCCTCCCACTACCCTCTTTTGATTGAAGTCACCTCCACGGGAGCAACATAACACTCTACACCTCTGTGGACTTTGTTACACACACCCACTGGGTTGCATCCAGTTTTGTTATATTACATTTGTTTGGAGCTTTCACTTTGTGATTAAATACACATTTCTTCATTAGTGCTACACTGTCACTTTATTATTTACCTGGAACTTTGTATGTTTGAGTGTTGGCAGATTTTTTTATTCATTTCACTGATTTTATCATTGTAGTTTTAGTGCTGTCATTTCCCACACAGTCACTACTAATGTGTATCTGAGGCTTATAAAAACAATTCTGCCTTGAAACCTGTCTAGAAAGGCCTATAAACAAACAAAAACCCATCATGTCAAATTATTAAAAGGGTATCCGTCACATTCCACTGACCAGTGATTATGAACTACTGTCAGTATTGTTTCACCATCTTGACTGCAGCCATGTCTGAATGCATCCTGAGAATGCTTTTAAAAAACACCTTGAACTACATGTACCACCTACCTACACTGTTCAGCTGTACCTAACACACGGCCAGCTGAATCTACGTTTAAATCTGGTTATGGAGCCACCTCCTTTGCAAAACACTAATCTTTCAAGGGGTCTATTACCTCAATAAAAAAAACAAAAAAACAACACCACATCTGCAATGAAGTCTACCATATTAGATACTTCTGACACACTTACATTAAAAAATGTAACATCCCATAACTTCCACACTGATGAAAAATGTTGCAAGAAAATTTTTTAAAAAGGTGTTACTTTCCATTGCGGAATTAACTTTTCTAAATATTGAACTTGACATTAGCATGACTGAGGGTCAGTTTGGAAAGTGTGTGATGTCTGTACACTACTCATAGTGAATGCAATATCTGACAACTGGCTTTTTTCTTTTCTGATGAATATCTAATGGATTATGAAGGATCCGTAAAGAATGTAGATGAAGCACAATGACAATGGATTTTTTGTTAAAGCGGCCCTTACTTGGCATTGTGTGATTGATGTGGCTTGTTTTTCTTTACCGACACGTTTCCATTTTGTTGCTGCCGAACAACATGAGCAACCCCCACGTTTAAAGGCTGGGCCGCAGCCAAGGTCACATGGTTAGCAAGTAATGATGGCTGCTGCATCAGTGCGCTATACTGGTTTCCATGGGAATGTGCATTTCTATTAGGAAAGATAAGCATATTCTAAGTACCACAGTCATTCCTGATGCATACTGACTATTTGGGTATTGCAACCGTTACCCAAGATCGGTTTTATTATATACAGAGAAAGGACAGTACTAGCAACTTCTAAAAACCTACATTTCTTTGAAACATCCAGCTAAAAAGGCGAATATACACATTTTATTACCAAATTCCCTGCCTTGAAAAAACTTACCTTAAAACTTGAAATACCAATCAGCCAAAATACCCTGGTCTCAGGTGGTAATGGCAATATTTTACAGATAAATTTCAATTAAACCGCTTAAGGACCACCCCACATACATATACTGTGGCAGGGCAGTCCTTAAACGCAAAATCACATACCGTACGTTATTTTATTCTTCGTCTCTGGGGTGCGTGCAATGCGCCGCTAGAGCCCCGTTCCCACTGTGATTGGACACAGCGGGAGACAATCAGCAGGTCCGGTGGACGCGATGTCTGCCGGGAGACCTGTTCCCGCTGTGATTGGACAAAGCGGCAAGCCAATCAGCAGGTCTGGCGGACCCGATGTCTTCCGGAGACCAGGCGATCTTTCGAGAGGCAGAACGGCGATCTGCCTATGTAAACAAGGCAGACCGCTGTTCTGCTAGTAAGGAAGAGAGATCTTGTGTTTCTGCTAAGCAGGAACACGACTGTCTTCCTACAATTAAACCATTCCCCCACACAGTAAGAAACTTCCAGGGAACAAATTTAACCCTTTGATCACCCCTGATGTTAACCCCTTCCCTGTCAGTGTCATCAGTACCCAATGACAGTGCATATTTTTTTAGCAATAATCACTGTATTAGCCACTTCTAGACCGGCTCGCGAGGATATATACGTAGGCACTTTGAAGAGGGATATCGTTATGGCAGCAGCTAGCTACCATAACCCCGGTATCCTCTTCTTCAGTGAGCGGTCCCGTTTCAGATAAAAGTGGTCTCAGTGGCGGATTCGCCGCAAGGTCACTCCCGCCGCCTCTCGGGTGCTCTCCCCCTGCTTACCAGAGCCGCCGGCAGTGGCGGAGGCGATCGGAGCCTTCTTCCTGTTAGGTATGGAGATGAGTGAGGGGAAGATGGCCCCCACCCGTTTCCATACCATTGCAGGGCGGAAGCGACATCAAAGCATCACTTCCGCCCATAGCTCTTAAAAGGGGACTTTTTTCCAAAACGAAAAATTTTTTTTTTTTTTTTATCACATTTTAGTGTAAACATGAGATCTAAGGTATTTTTGATCCCAGATCTCATTTAAGAGGTCCTGTCATGCTTTTTTTTTTCTATCACAAGGGATGTTTAGATTCCTTGTAATAGGAATAAAAGTGACTTTTTTAAAACAGTGAAAAAATAAAGTAACATAAGAAAAAAAATAAACAAAAAACAAGCAAACTTTAATGCGCCCTGTCGAGCTTGCGTGCAGAAGCAAACGCATGAGTAGCGCCCGCATATGAAAACAGTGTTCGAACTACACATGTGAGCTATCCCCACGATCATTAGAGCGAGAGCAATAATTCTAGCCCTAGACCTCCTCTAACTCAAAACATGCAACCTGTAGAATTTTCTTTTAAAACGTCGCCTATGGAGGTTTTTAAGGGTAAAAGTTTGTCACCCATTTCACAAACGGGCGCAATTTTGAAGCATGAAATATTGGGGTATCAATTTGCTCGGCGTAACATATCTTTCACAATATAAAAACAAATTGGGCTAACTTTATTGCGATTTTAATGCAAAAAAAGTTTTTTTTTCTCCAAAAAAAAAAAAAAAAGGGTGTGACAGAAAGTATTGCAAACAACCGCCACTTTAATTCTCTAGGGTGTTAGAAAAAATATATATATAATGTTTGGGGGTTCTAAGTAATTTTCTAGTAAAAAAAAAAAAAACAAAAAAAAAAAAACAAAAAAAAACAAAAAAACAAAAAAAAAAACAAAAACAACAAAAAAACAAAAAAAACAAAAAAAAACAAAAAAAAACAAAAAAACAAAAAAACAAAAAAAACAAAAAAAACAAAAAAAACAAAAAAAACCAAAAAAAACAAAAAAAAAAAAAACTTTTTAACTGGTAAACACCAAATCTTAGAAAGAGGGTCGTTCCTTAAGTGGTTAGTGTCACTGGTCCCCAAAAAAGTGTCAGATGCCAGATTTGTCCACCGCAATGTCGCAGTCCCGCTAAAAATCGCCGATCGCTGCCATTACTAGTTAAAAAAAAAACAAAAAAAAAAGTCCATAAAATCTATCCCATAGTTTGTAGGCACTATAAACTTGCGCAAACCAATCAATATACGCTTATTGGGATTTTTTTTTTTACCAAAAACATGTAGCAGAATACATATTTGTCTAAACTGCTATAAAACATCAGAGAGTAAAAAATAGTTTTTTCTTCAAAACTGTCGGTCTTTGTTTATAGCACAAAAAATAAAATGCAGAGGTGATCAAATACCACCAAAAGAAAGCTATTTTTGGGGAAAAAAAGGACATTAATTTTATTTGGGTATAGTGTCGCACGACAGCACAATTGTCAGTTAAAGCAACGCAGTGCCATTTCGCAAAAATGGCCTGGTCAGAAAGGGGGGAAAACCTTCCAGAGCTGAGTGGTTAAACATAGTAGCTGCATATCATTGGCTAAGCGAGTTTTTTTTTTTTTTTTTTTTTTTAATTCTAGGCCAAAGAAATCTGTAAATTTCACAATGACAGCATTTACCTACAGTGCTGACTTTAAGGGTTTACGAAGGGAGAAGTTTCCTCTGGTCTGAAAAACTTATTTTACACCTGTAAATCTATATTATGAAATTGCTGGTGCCCTATGCGGTGTAATAGTTGCTTGATTAGTCCATGGAAATCCAAAATGCACACACAAAATGGTACTGCTGCTAGGACAAAATGTTTGTCAACTTGTCCAAGCTTAATCATACATTATAAAAATAAATATATACAATTATATACATTACCTTCCAATCTGCAAGCTGCTGGTTACTTCCAATAGTTTCAGGGATCACAGCTGTTGGCTGAACAGAGTTATGAAGGGCGACCCCAGGAAGCTGCTGCCATGTAGATGGTAGAAGTATCTGCTGTGTTCCACCAGGCTCAAGCCTGCTGGAAAACACAAAAAATAGGGAAAAAACCAATAGGCTCTTAGTCACACACCAATACAAAACATGCCACTTTAGCCTGTTTAAACAGGGATCTTCGACTTGCAGAAATAAAGGGCAACGCTAAAATATAGGTCAGTGATAATCAGTGAGAAATAAATTTTGTGGTGCTGTGTTGCAGAAGCTGCACAACTACCCTATACTACCAAACATATGTACGATTAATAATTTTGTAAATTTGCATTGCTTGAAAAAGACCCACTTCGCTCATTGCCTGTATGAACACATACATTAAAGTCTGAGTCTGGGTTCACACATTTGTGGTGCGAACTGAAGCTCAGGTTTCACTGGGAAGATAAAAATCAGTTGTTCAAAGGTTTCACTGTGTTGTAGCTGCAGATCAGTGAGCAGGGAGGGGGGGGGTGTAGTGAGAAGGAAAAAATCCTTGTTCAGAACGCAATGCATCCGCGAATCAGATGCGTTCCCATAGGAGATAATAGGCTTGTAGTTCGCACCGCAATGCCCAAAAAAACACACACGTCTTTTGTGCAATGCGCAGTGCGAATGCAACGCACATATGTGAACCAGATACATTAAAATGAATGTATTTTAAAATGTCCTGCGAATTGGATGCGGTGTAAGCCGCATCCAATTCGCATAGGTGTGAAAGGGGGCTTAAACTAGTAACATTTACTTACTTTCCAAAAATGGCTCTAAACACCAAGCAATTATTACACTAAAATGTTCCAATACCCAATTATCTATGTTGCATATATACTAGAACAATGTGTATTTTATATTACAATAAGATATTAATACACTTCTCAGCTGAAAAAGGTCTAAAATATGAGCAATTGATCTTGAATTAAAAAATAGTTGTGCTGCATTTTGCCTGTAACCTGGAAGTCAAGGCAAACTTTTCATTATCTGTAATAATCTGTACTCCTAATCAACACGCCTCACCTTTCACATTACTACTCTGCAGCCAAGGCTGATAATTCAGTCATAAATTCTTGGCTCTGATATGAGAAAGTGTTTATGTGCTACAGAGATGTCACCACACTAAAATGGCTGAAATGCTTCCACTTCTGAGCCACATCACGCCAAAATGGAGTTCGATCCTTTAAATATGATCACTGCAGCAAATATATCCTCCCAGTACCATGCAACTACAACACATAAGCCTCTGCAGTAATCTTTCTTCCTTGTCTACAGTTTTGAGAAGCAAACCAGCACAATTGTTTGAGATTTTACAAGACAATTTTACTCTTAAGCCTCATGCACACTGGACGTTATAAAAAAAAGCCAGTAAAGTTAGCTGTAGTGAGTTTTTCAGCGTTTTTTTGTAGCAGCGTTCTTTAGCTTTTTTTAGCAAAACTATATTCCCATAAAAGCTTAGGGCTCAAAAACGCTGATAAACGCAGAATAGCTGCATTTTTCAGAGTTTACACGGTTTTCAGCTTTTTTCAGAGTTTTACAGCTGAAAAACTCCTCAAAACCCACTAGTTCTGTTTTTTTTCCCCAGCTAGAACACGCCCCTGCTAAAAACTGCTGATCACAGCCTGTGTTCATGGACACATAAGATAACATGCTGGGGAGTTTGACTGCAGAAAAAAAACATCTGAAGCCAAAAACAGCAGCTGTAAAAACATCCAGTGTGCATGATGCCTAAATGCGCACAAGCACAAATCCCGGGGTTAGCAGGTGCCTGGAAGGCACAGGCGTTGGTCCACAGCCTGCAGTCTATTAAAATCTGACAGGATGCTTTCACTGCATGTGTCACTAAACACATATGGCCTTAAACGTGAGTACCACTTGGTATGGTGTTCAGCCACCACCTATTTTAGCCCATCAGATTTAAGCAGGCCTGGATGCTGCACCTGTGCTTCGCAGGTGCCCAAAAAATGCCAGGATTTGACAGACATGACAAAATGCCCATGTACACGACACACTATGGTACCTACTAAAATTTATAAAAAGTAAAAATGGAAAAGGTTTAAAGTGGTTCTAAAGCTCAAGGTTTTTTTTTACCTTTATGCATTCCATGTAACCTTGTAAAGAAACGATCTGTATACTTAACTGAAGCCGCTCTGGTCCAGTTCTATCACCAGCGGCGGCTTCAATGCAGAGGAGGGGTAGCCAATGGATGGCCCATAGTAACTGAGTGACAACTTCCGGGCAGGAAGGAGTCTGCAGTTCAGACATCATGCTTTCCTCTACGGAGGAGATGTTCTGACAGCGGTAGCGTACGAAGGAAGCCTCAAGGGAAGCAGCCGCTTTGATCTACTGATATGATCATCTATGTGTGCCTTTACCCAGTCGTCTTTCTGTAAGTGCATTACTTTACCAAGTTCATTAAATAATCTGTTCATACTGTACCATGGAAGCCCTCTGTTTTATATTTTGAGTGACATCGCCATCCTTAGTGGAGCAGCCTTGGTCCCCCTTATCCTCTCAGGAGTTCCTGTTATCACAACCTTGAGTTGTTCCTATGGTTTTGGGAGACCCATTTCCCGTGGCTTGGGGAGACCAACTTTTTGGTCTATATAGCTGGTAAGGAGCCAACCTATTTCACTTTGGGTGTTCCGGTCTCCATTGGATTAAGGGACTTTTCTTTAATCACAGTGCTCAATGTAGCACTCGCCTATTGAAGTTTCTCCTGCAATGCTATTGGGACTTTATATTCACAAATTTTACTACATATAAGTATTTCTCACTTGGGATTATCATATTTAAATTTTATTTTGTTTGTGCATCTTATATCACTGTTATTTATATACATATTAGTGCTGTTTATTCTGAATACGTTTCACTTCATTTAAATGATTTAACCTTCACATATGCTTGCATTAGTTTTCTTTTTTCAGCCTTGTTTGTTTTCACCTTAATTTATTTAGCGCTGCACTATTTATATACTATTTGCAGCCGTCATCAGCAATCTCTTCTCTACACAGAAGCCACCTCTGGTGAGAGCATGTGATCGGACCGGTGTGGTAGTATACAGACCTTTTCTTTACAGGGTTAGCTACAATAGGCTTAGAATAGGGATGCAAGTAGGTTTAGCCTTAGCTTTTGACTGAACTTCCACTTTAAGCTTTATATCTTTAATTTTGACAACATTTTTAATGTACAGTAAAACCTTGGCTTGCAAGCAAAATTTGTTCCAGAAACATGCTTGTAATCCAAAGCACTTGTATATCAAAGCAAATTTCCCCATAGGAAATAATGGAAACTCAAAAGGATTCGTTCCACAACCATTTATTCATAGGTCCTTCCCTTTATAGTCCATATAAAAAGATTATAGCAATGTGACCAGGTTGTATAACCATAAAATGGCCATTCACAAATGGAAGCCTCCACAAGGGGATTAGAAGCAAAAGCCAGCAGGAGCTACAGAGTATTAAAGAGGAGAGGGGTGCCTTGAAGTGTAGCAATATGTTGCTAAATGTTGTACCTTTATTAAGCCTGGGTTCACACTAGCGCGATCTGACATTGTATGTAATTCACACCCGCACCGCAGGTGCCAATTTGGCTGAACTCGCATAGAAATAGGTGCAGGGACTTGTTTTTCCTGCACTAGAAAACGCTCTCAAACCAAGGTTTCACTGTATTATATTATCCATGACATTATGCACTTTATGGCTGAGGCAAAACGACTGCCCCCAATCATGCTTCCTCCACTATGCTTCAGATCTGTTGCTAAATGGTTTGTTCCCTTTAAAATGTATTGCGAGTTTCTCCCAAACAGTTCAACATTTGTTTTATCCCTGCACAGAACACTATCCCAAAAGCACTGAAACATTCAGGCGATAGTTGAAGACTGACAATGTTTTCTTTTATGTTTTTTTTTTTTTTTTTTTAAAGGATTTTCCTCCATGGTGTATTCCCTATTACTAACATACTTGTTCAGCATTTTAATAAACACATGAACAGAGAATTTGACAACCCATACCAAAAATTTATGAAGCATCCTTGCTGTGATCTTTGAAGTAAAGCTGGCCAAACATGGAACAAAATTTGTCTGGTTCTGCATTGACCAGACAAATTTCGATTTATGTAGGGCAGACTGGTTGTATAGAATTTGATCTAATGGCTGACTTCTGTACAACAAGCCTGTTGGAAAATGTCCATACAATCAAGGCCACCGGCTATATCCAGCAGTGCTGATCAGTGTATTCCGTCAGCAAGGAAGTCTCGCTGCTGCCAGCATACAATACCCCAGTCGGAGTGATTCCCCCATCCACATCAAGTGCATGAGGGGGGTTTAGTCTTTTTCTTTGACCCGCTGAACGAAAAATGAATCATGTATGGGCTGCTTAAAATTCCTATAAATAGTAGATATTGTTTACTGTGGACTGCTGAACATAATAAAAAGGCAGCGATAGCATTTCTTATCTACCTAGTCTAATTACCCCAATTCTAAGATGTCATTACCCTAGCGTTTCACATACTTTTTAAATCAAAGGCAAAAGAGTAGAGCATGTGAATTTTAATCTACCTTAGAGAAAGAAATTAAAAAGTTAAAAATTCACTTTGCAAAAAAGTACCCAATAAAAAAAAAAAAAAAAAAAAAAAGGATTTTGCTTGAACATGGTTGGATGATTGAAGTCAGCATAAGGGTCACCACCTTAAGAAAAGGTAAAGTTTACTTTGCAAACCTGTACGCCTTTAGTAAATCAAAGTCACTTTCTCCTTGGGCTCCATGCACACTGGACATTTTTTCTGCTGCTCCTAGTGGTGTTTTCCTGCCTCTAAACGCCCCTACTTTTTTAAAATTAATTCTAAGGATCCACAAACTTTTTTTTTTGGTGGAGGGGGGCCGCTAGAGAACTAGCAGCTTACCAGATGTTCTGCAGCACAACACTGATATAAGGTTTTGATACAGACTAACAGTATTTCTGCAAGTGAGACCCTTGTCTTGTAAACACCACTCCTGAGACCTCGAAACAGTTGTACAATAAAAACAGTGGAAGGAAAATAAGTTAAATAAATGTTAAATCACACCATGCGTCTTTCCAAAAAAGCCAACACCTGCCCAAGACAAAGCATATTGTTTAATATAAAGCAAGAACATCCCAAAATGTGATGCAGAGATCTGGTGCTCCTAGCGATGAACTGTTGACAAAGGAAGGACAAAAATATGCAAAGCTTTGCAATGGAGTAATGCAAACTTAGGCAAAGCAGTAAAAGGCAGTCAAATCCATTTGGCAAGCTGGCTGATGAACTAAAAGGTGAGCTAAAATTAGATTACTATTTGGATAGAAAATCTTTGGAATGCACATTAAGTTGCAATTTTAATTATATTATTTTCTTATTGCTACAACAAATGTACTTTGCACCTCATATGTAACATATTGCACTCTGCCTAGCCTCAACAATTACAAATCTTACCCAAAGCCATAGAAACTATGCAACTAACCAGGTCTTTGTGCATTGCAAGCAGGTCAATAAAAAATATTCTTGCATAATTGATAACCTGCTTATATTTCAAATCACATTAACTAAAGACACACAGACATTTTATTCAGTTGTCTCACAAGGCATATAGTTGACAAAAATTAAGCTCAAGGAATATACACACTTATCCCTGGGCAAAAAAACAAAAAAAAAAAACAAAAACAAAAAAAATAAATAAAACTTACCACCTTAAACACCATAAAAACGGTTGTAAACCCCGCTTTATTTTTACCTACAGGTAAGCCTATAAGTAGTCTTACCTGTTGGTAAAATTAATATCTCCTAAACGTGCATGGCTTAGGAGATATTCACCCTGGTTGCAGCTGCTGACAGCAGCACATGCACTCTGAAGGTCTGGCATACCGTGCCAGAGCTTCTTGACAAGAACCGAGGGCTTCCACGCACATGCGCGGGAGTGATGTCACCGTGGCTCCAGCCACTCACCACACCGGACCCAGCGATCCCGGAAGAAAAGGAAGGGAGAAGATGTCAGCTCTCTCAGCGGTGACCGGGTGCTGCTGTGAGGGCGACGCATGCTAGCACATTATGACTTTGCCGTGCAGGTGTCCTGTCCCCCCCCCCTTCGGTTTACAACTGCTTTAACATTGCTTTAGTGTGCTGAATTTTAAGTACACAGAGCTTTAGCAGTATGGGGAAAGAAAAATCCAAAAAGCTCAGTTATTTTTGGAAAAGATGGCACCACATACCCGATATTGCAATGGATTTGGACATTTTTTGAATGGGATTTTTTGGCACCAATAGAAACAAAATAATTCCACTTTGTTAAAAAAAGAAAAGTCGCTGCCAATAAACAGACATCAGGTGAAGTTGAACCTCACACTCCCTGGCCTCCACAATCTCTAGGAAAAAGCCCTTTAAAATATAATCAGGTTGTCCTTTTTCATAAGGTACAATGTTTTTTTTGGTGGGGGGGTTTAATATATAAACTAGACTGCGTCCAAGATCAATCCAAAAATTTTACTCTCCAAGAATTTAAGTTGAGCTCACCTTTAAGTTCAAAAAAGAATTTAACATCTGTAGAAAAGCAATATCATTGAGGGTACAGAACCAGCAATTTCACCAATTGTGTTAATGGCTGCAGAAAGTCTTCGGGTTTGTTGGTTAAAGGGCTGCTGAAGTGATTAGAAATCCATATAGAGGAAAGGCCTTGAATGCAGTACATCTCAGCAGGAGACTGCTCTTAAGCCATTGGGTTAATCTCAAACCAAGCATATACAAGGATTTCACTTCTGCATGCAAAGAAATGAACTCCCAAGTCACCCAGAATAAAGCTACTTAGACATTTGCCATAATCAGTAATAAGTTAAGACAAAGCGAAGTGTGGACTACACAACACAATATCTTTTATGGAGGGTTATAACTATCGGAAACTTGGACTTCCAAGGTGGCACTTGGTAAGAAATCTCAGTTAAGATTGATAATCTCCTCAAATTAATTGTGCTTGGATATTCGGGAAAAAACCTTGTCTTAGTATTTGTGATCAAAACAAAAAAAAAAATTACACAATACAATTAAAACCAGCCAACTAATCCAAAACTCAGCATTATTCCTGCTACTCTCCTTAATAAGGGAATCCAAATTATAGAAAGGTACATTTTAAGTAAAAAATGGATAGCATCGCAAATGTCCATATGTACTAGAATTTGGAAGCCATTTTGTGTCAGTCTAATTTTCTAAATAATTTTCTTTTCAAGTTTGTGTTTTAAAACTTGAGAAAATGTATATCTACAGGTTTTAGTTTCCGATATAGGCATTGAATGACTGAAAATACGGTACTGTCAATAAGGGCTGTTTCATCAGGTAAATCTTTTGAAGACAAGCTGGAAAGAATAAAGGGAAAAAAAAGCTGTACGATATAGGAAGCAAGAATGCAATTTAGCCCCCTCATTGGAACTGCTGCCTTAAAGAAAGCCAGGCTGAAACATAGGCGGACAGCACTGCAGCAATCATTTGGAAAGGGAAATAAAAACAAAATAAGAACATTAAGGAGCCGCTTAGAATATTGCAAGAACACAGCCACAAGATGGAGCTCATGCTTCCATGCTCTTCTGAAACGTTCCATAAGGAGGAAGGGAAACATACACAAATATATTTAAAAAAAAAAAAAAAAAAAAAAAAAAAAAAAAAGACCGTTAGTGTACACAATCAAGTGAAACAAAATTACCAGTACAGCAGCAGTCTGTTCAACTAAGGCCGGCCGCCCGGCTGCGCAGTTCAGGGTAAATGGTACCGCATACTGCGGCGTGATCGTGGCTACGTGTGGATGAAGAGTTGTTACCATTAGTGGTGTACAGCTTCCCTGAAACGTAGATTAGGAGGTGAGTGAAACAGTGTATTACCAGGATATACTGTATACTTTAACATTACCATAGGAAATGGTACGTGGAACACTTTGCTTTCTACCTTGTATAATAGTTTGAAACAAGTGTTACTGCTGTCCATAGCAAGTTATCATTAAACAGTCAAGTGTTAATTTAGAAAATTAAGACTCATCTGATCAGTTGCTATAGGCAACAACAACATTTACTTCATTTTTATTCATGAAGCTGTGTGGAATGGTAACCTTGACTGCTAGTCTTATTGCGGGGGACTCTCAATTGCACAAAGTACAGTAAAACCTTGGATTGGGAGAATAATTTGTTCCAGAAAAATGCTTGTAATCCAAAGCACTTGTATATCAAAGTGAATTTCCCCATAAGAAATAATGGAAACTTAAATGATTTGTTTCACAACCATTTATTCATAAGTCCCTCAGTTTAAAGTCCATATTAAAAGCAATGTGACCAGGTTGTGTAACCATAAAATGTCCATCCACAAATGGCAGCCCCCACGAGGGGATTAGAAGCAAAAATCAGCAGGAGCTATAGAGTTTAAAAGAGAGGCGTCTAAGTGTAGCAATATGGTTACGTTTAACGAAGGTACAACATTTAGCAACTTACATTAAAAGAGGCACATCCAAGTATGCAGACATCTGGGGTGAAGCTATCTACATAGACCATCCCCCGCCCCGCCAGCTCTCACCACTGTCAGTCTGCAATCGTGACCGGGAAGACTACCCTGCAGTAGAGAAATTGAACCGCTCATGGAGCGCAGCGTGGAAGCTAAATGTTGTAACTTCAATAAATGTAACCATATTGTTATACTTGGAGGCACCTCTCTTCTCTGTTATACTCAGTTGTGACATGACGCTACTTGTGTATCAAGACCAAATTTAAAAATTTTGCTGGTCTTGCAAAAACGCTCTCAAACCAAGTTACTCTCAATCCAAGGTTTTACTGTATAAGCTTTAAAAAACAAAAAGTCAAAAAAAAAAAAAAAAAAAAGAACTGCAGCAAGGTAAGGCTGAGCTGCCATGTTGATGTGCTAAAACCCGTGTGTGGAGGGGGAAGAGTTAAAGGGGCAGTACTTTTTTTCCTAAAGAAACCATCTAACGCTAAACTGGAAGGGCAGCTGCTTACTTCTCTAGCCAGGTGACCCAACTTTACACTGGTAAATTGAACTGCAGTCTCAGGGAACATTAAACACCAGTCATTTCAATCAGAGTGTGCAAATCAAGATCAAGTAAGGACAGCAAAATCTGCAAATGCAGATTACCAAAATCCATTAGTAAAACTTTTTTTTAAATTCACAATTTCTGAATGCAACCTTATCCTAGAGACACTCTAGAAAGTGAACTAGAAATAAGTATATATCCATTTGAAAAAGTGCCATATGGGTCTATTCTTTAAACAGTGACTTGGCAGGTTAACACGTTGGCAGCAGGCCTGTAAAGCATGTGCTTACAGGCAATACAACTTGGCTTTGGTCATCTTTCAAAGCCAAAAATAGCAAGGGGTTGACCAATTGGTAGATTCATCTCAGACACTGCATCCCACACCTTACTATTGGTCACTGAGGCTGCCATATCGTAGATAAAGTGGAAGGCAAAAAGTTAAAAACTGCAAACAGGCAGGCATGTTCTTGCAGAAGAGACACGCAACATCCCTTCTGCAATATAATACACATTACCTGCCTGTTTGCAATCCCCTGCAGAATGTCAGTTTACATTCCAGCACACTGGTTGTGTGCCAGGACGACTGCACTCCTGCACATGCGCAGGAGTATTGTCATCCCACGCTAGCCAAACAAGATGGCCGAAGATCAGCACCCGGAAGAAGGTAGAAAGAATATCCCGACACCAGCGAGGGAACTCATGGGTGTCAGATGGTTGGAAAAAAGGTAAGTATTTGTGCCTTTAGTTCCACTATAATGTCCAACAAGGAGTTAGTAGTATGGGGCAGATCCAAGCTTGATCAAAGTTTGTATTTACACTAGGTTTTGGTTAGGTTACTCAAATAAATTCAAGCACTTGCATGCATTTGCTATACAGTCCTGCTGACCATTTAAAGAATATGTGCTCACATAAAAATTGTTAAAGTGGGATTCCAGTCAAATACTAAGCCTAAACCTACTGCCACCACTAGTCTACCCTGTGAAAATAAATATCCGTATGCTTACCTATTCTGAGACTGCTCTGGTCCCATGATTGGGTCTCTGTGCCGGCTTCAGTGTAGAGAAGGGACAGCTGATAATGAAAGCCCTATAATAAGCCTATGGGTGACAACATTGCCCAGGCTCTGCAGCCGTTAGCAGGCAGCCCCTCTTCACTGAAGCTGGCCCCTAGAGAGGTCATGCGACTGGACCAAAGTGCCCTCAGCATCGGTATGGACTTCTTTCCTTTACAGGGAAGTTAGAATAAGCTGTGAATTGGGGTGGCAGCAGGTTTAGGCTTAGTTAGTATTTGACTACACTTCCACTTTAATACAATAAGACTATCAAGTATTTTGCAGCTTTCACGTGTTCTGTATTTGTCCATGTGCGGCTTTATAGGACACTGCTGCTGGTATCAAGTAAATTACATGGACCCATAGGACTGAAACAGCATAGGTAAGCATTCAATCCAAAAACAAACATCCACAAACCCAACATTACACCTGTAGCAGAGTTCTAATTTAAACAACCTACATGTAATCTACTGTCATGTATGGCAAGAAAACGCATCACAGGGAATCCAGGTTTCCTAACTGCAGTCTTGCTACAGTGATTTAATTTGGTTAGTCCACAACAGATAGAGGAAAAAAAACAAGCAAAATACAAAAACTTAGAAATAAGAGTGTGAAATTCAGAATTCAAGGTTTGTGGTCTTAAGCAAGCCCAAACATACATTTATATAAGTGCACAGAGAAGGACTCTATAAATATATGCAATTACAGATGACTCCATTAACACAAACCAGCAGGAAATCGATCTCTCCTGCAGGCTTACACACAAATCAAGGTCACACACACAGCCATACAGAGGGAGATGAAATAAAAAAACACTAATAGAAATGTGGGCTTGATCACTGCAGGCTTAGATCATACTTTTGGTTATTGTTAATCTTTGTAAAATTTGTCTGCTGCCCAAATGTGGAAGTACAGAAAAATAACTGTATATACAAAAACACTGGTAAGCTAGAAAAAGGAGCCTGTGAGGATAGAAAATGCATTCATTTAAATTTCTTGGTATGGAGGCTGTCAACTTAAAGGGGTATTGAACTCTGGATTATGTGCCCAATATTTAAAAAGAGGGGGCGGGGACACATGGGTAAATAGTTGGTCACCAGCATTGCTTATGGTCTACCTGCAGCCCATCTTTCCTAATTTTCCTATTACAGGTACTTGTATAGCGCCAACAATTCACTCAGTGCTTTACATATATTTCACATCAGTACTTGCCCTCAAGGAGCTTACAATCTAATGCCGGCCATATATGATTAAATTTTTTTTTTCATTCAACCAGTTGATCGACTTACAGTTGCAACAAAAAGTATGTGAACCCTTTTGGAATGATATGGATTTCTGCACGAATTGGTCATAAAATGTGATCTGATCTTCATTTAAGTCACAATAGACAATCAGTCTGCTTAAACTAACAGCACACAAAGAATTAAATGGTACCATGTTTTTATTGAACACACCATGTAAACATTCACAGTGCAGGTGGAAAAAGTATGTGAACCCCTAGACTAATGAGATCTCCAAGAGCTAATTGGAGTGAGGTGTCAGCCAACTGGAGTCCAATCAATGAGATTGGAGGTGTTGGTTACAGCTGCCCTGCCAAAAAAAACACCACACACCAGTTCTGGGTTTGCTTTTCACAAGCATTGCCTGATGTGAATGATGCCTTGCACAAAAGAGCTCTCAGAAGACCTACGATTAAGAATTGTTAACTTGCCTAAAACTGGAAAGGGTTATAAAAGTATCTCCAAAAGCCTTGCTGTTCATCAGTCCACAGTAAGAAAAACTGTCTATAAATGGAGAACGTTCATGACTGCTGCTACTCTCCCTAGGAGTGGGCGTCCTCTAAAGATGACTGCAAGAGCACAGCGCAGACTGCTCAATGAGGTGAAGAAGAATCCTAGAGTGATAGCTAAAGACTTACAAAAAAGTCTCTGGCATATGCTAACAATCCTGTTAGCGAATCTACGATACGTAATACACTAAAGAATGGATTTCATGGGAGGATACCACAGAGGAAGCCACTGCTGTCCAAAAAAACATTGCTGCACGTTTCCAGTTTGCACAAGAGCACCTGGATATTCCACAGCAGTACTGGCAAAATATTCTGTAGACAGATGAAACCAAGTTGTTTCAGAAGAAACACACAACACTGTGTGGAGAATAAGAGGCACAGCACACCATCATCAAAACCTTATCCCAACTGTGAAGTATGGTGGTGGGGGCATCATGGTTTGGGGCTGCTTTGCTGCGTCAGGGCCTGGACGGATTGCTATCATCGAAGGAAAAATGAATTCCCAAGTTTATCAAGACATTTTGCAGGAGAACTTAAGGCCATCTGTCCACCAGCTGAAGCTCAACAGAAGATGGGTGTTGCAACAAGACAACAACCTAAAGCATAGAAGTAAATCAACAACAGAATGGCTTAAACAGAAGAAAATACGCCTTCTGGAGTGGCCCAGTCAGGGTCCTGACCCCAACCCGATTGAGATGCTGTGGCATGACCTCAAGAAAGCGATAAACACTAGACATCCCAAGAATATTGCTGAACTGAAACAGTTCTGTAAAGAGGAAGAATTACTCCTGACCGTTGTGCACATCTGATCTGCAACTACAGGAAACATTTGGTTGAAGTTATTGCTGCCAGAGGAGGTTCAACAGTTATTAAATCCAAGGGTTCACATACTTCACATATTATTTCTACCTGCACTGTAAATGTTTACATGGTGTGTTCAATAAAAACATGGTGACATTTAATTCTGTGTGTTTTATTAGTTTAGGCAGACTGATTGTCTATTGTTGTGACTTAGATGAAGATCAGATCACATTTTATGACCAATTTGTGCAGAAATCCATATCATTCCAAAAAGGTTCACATACTTTTTATTGCAACTGTATGTACAACCAGTCTGCCCATATATGGATTAAAATTTGGCCAGGCCCTGCTGGACAGGTTGAATTTCATTCCGCATATGGCCGGCTTAAGGTCTCATACAAGTGCCTTGAAAGAGTATTCATAACTCTTGAAATTTTTAATATTTGTCACGGTAGAACCAAAAACGTAAATGTATTTTATTGGGATTTTATGTGATAGACCAGTAATTGTGAACCTTGGTGCCCCAGATGTTTTGGAACTACATTTTCCATGATGCTCATGCACTCACTCTGCAGTGTAGTTAATCGTGAGAAATTTAGTTCATGAGAAATTTAGTTCCAAAACATCTGGGGTGCCAAGGTAGAAGGAAAATGATAAATGGTTATCAACTTTTTTTTTACAAATATCAGATAATATTTTGAAGAAACACCTGCAATTACAGCTGCAAGTCTTTGGGTGATGTCTCTACCAGCTGCACATCTAGAGTGACATTTTTGCCCATTCTTCTTTGCAAAATAGCTCAATAGCAATTTTTTTCCCCCACTCTAAAATCTGGCTTCATCACTTAAACTGGCTATACACTAACAGAATTTTGTTCAAAAAGGTTTGTTTTAAGCATGTTTGTTCATTTTTTTTAATTGTTAGTAGGGCCAAACTGACATTCATTTCTGGCAAGAGTGACTAGAATATTTTAAGGGGCAGGATAAAAAATTCTCCCCAAATGAACACATTTCTAACAGTGTATCATTTACGTTTAGGAAAGTACAATTCCAAAAAGAGACTGTCAGAAGCCAAGAACATTTTGGAAGTACTTTTGAAACACATTTGTCCAGTTTTCGAATGTACCGAGAATTGTTGCATGAATATTCGTAAGAATGGTAATCTATTAGGGCATGGCCAGCTTTAAGGAACTGGTATAGAGGAGAGGAGTTTTGACTTTAACCTTAGTAGCTTTGTTCTTGTTCCAGATCAGTGGCAGAGATCAGAATCTGCAACCTAAATCAGATTTTTCTTTACAGCCGCACAAGAACACACTTTAAGAACAAGGTAAAGGTTTGGTGGATCCAAATTAAAATATGGCTGCTGCAAAAGCAGGCTTAACAATGACATACCCAAGTAATATTTTTTGTTTGGAGTTTGAAAACACTTTACATCTGATTTTTGTTTATGTGCAAGCCTCAAACACAAAATTATATATATCTATATATCTATCAAAATTTTTATGATCTTTTATGAAAATTTTAGACCCTGTGACATGCCAGTGTGTGATGCAAACCATTATGCCGCGTACACACGAGCGGACTTTACGGCAGACTTTGCCTGGCGGACTTTGACGTACTTTACAACGGACTTTCTGAATGAACGGACTTGCCTACACACAATCCACCAAAGTCCGTCGAATTCGTAGGTGATGACGTACGACCGGACTAAAACAAGGAAGTTCATAGCCAGTAGCCAATAGCTGCCCTAGCGTGGCTTTATCTGTTGAACTAGCATACAGACGAGCGGACTTTTCGACCGGACTTGTGTTCGACGGACAGATTTAAAACATGTTTCAAATCTAAGTCCGTCCAACTTTTGAGCAAAGTCCGCTGGAGCCCACACGCGATCGAATTGTCCGACGAAATCCTGTCCGCCGGGCAAAGTCTGCCGTAAAGTCCGCTCGTGTGTACGCGGCATTAGAGTTGTGCACTATCCTATTGGTATATGCCTGTTGTAAGGTGGCCACTGGAAAAAAAAAAATGTACATCTTGTACAGTTGGTCTGAAATACTGAATGACAACTGGATCACATCCAGCTTCTTTAAAAGGTTAACCTGCCAGCACTACTATGGTAATGTGCTTTCAAAATTAGCCTGCATCATCCTTCCACGTTACATAAAAACTTCACAGTAAACAAATCCCCTCCCTACAATTATATTTTACAGGATTATGCTTACTACAGTAAAGGTGCTTTTAAGGCCTCATGCACACTGGACATTTTTACAGCTGCTGTTCTTGGCTTCAGATTTTTTTTCTACAGTCAAACGCTCCAGCAGGTTATCCTATGTGTCCATGCACACATAGGCTGTTAACTGTTTTTGGCTGGGGCGTTTTATGGCTGTAAAAACGAGTGGGTTTCGAGAGGAAACGCTTCATCAAAAAACACAGAAAAACTCAACAGCGTTTAACGTTTTTGATCCCATTGAAATAAGAAATTTATTCTTGCAATAAGAATAAAAGTGACAATTTTTTTTGTAAGAACAGTGTAAAAACAGAAATAAAAAAAAAAAAGCCTTTCGGAAGAGGAATATAGTTGTTACGGCAGCATCTAGCTGCCAAAACCCCGGTACCCTCTTCAGCGGGCGGTCCGGTTTCCGATTAGTGGTCTCTGCGGCGGATTCGCCGCAAGATCACTTATCGGCGGGGGGAGAGGCCCCCCCCCAAAAAACTTTAATGTTTTTACTTTCTGAATTATAGGTTACTGGCTACTGTAATATTACAGCAAAAATACGAGTTGAGCAGCAAGAAAAAAAAAAAAAAAAAAAAAAAAGTTATTCTTCTGGTTAAAATAAGCAGGAGGAGCTGAGTCAATAGGCTGGAATGAAAGGACATTTAAAAAAAAATGTCACAAATCTCTTCCACCTGCACAGTTACTGTACTCCAGTATAAATGCCTATTAGCATCCTGTGTGGCCGATTCATAGCCCTGCATTCAGTTTCCAGGAGTTAGTTCTGAGGTCATGTTTCCATTATAAACTCAAACACCACTTATTCGAGGCATTTTTCTCTTCCAACAAAAGCTGCCTGATTTATTTTTAGACAAATTACTTTGAAATCAATGGCTGTGCGTAAGCCATGATCAGTTTTCATATGGGCACAATTAACTTGAGGAGAGTGGATTCTGAGCAGTGAAACAGTTCACTTTCTGTTTTGCTAACAGAACTGGATTCAAAATGGCTTTTCAAAATGCATCTCTTTATTTAGCAATGTAAATCATTGGTGTGCACAAACTGCATCCCTGGTGGCAGCAGTCAGGAAAGCATTTAGAGCACTAATCCTTTACCGAGACCAAATCATAACTGTACATTTCTCCCTCTGAGTATTTTGTGAGAATTACCTAGGTGGGACAGATTGGATACTACTGGTGACAACTTCTTTTAAAGCTAAGGAACACACTCTCAAAATCAAACATGAGGCAAGAATGGTAAGCCTCCTTTAGAGTAACATTCTTTAGCATTTATTCTGGTAACCCAAAATGCTGTACCAAATGAGAGAATAAAAACTTATGGGAGAAAACTTACAAATTAAAATTAATTTGTGACCCAACAATTCTGATAACATAACCAGGCAAATTTATTAATCTAGATCAGCCTTTTTCATCCAGTTTGCCATGGAACCATGGGGTGCCTTCTAGGTTAGTCAGGGATGCATTGGCAAAATGCCTAAAAATTGCCCCCACATTGCCCAAAAATCTTCAAGCCATAGCATTGATCAAGCCTGCCTCTTGTGTGACTCTGGTCCAAGCCAAAGGTTTTTATTGGGCAGCATTACAACTTTGGGCACCATGCTGGCCAGCAACTTGCATCCTGACAACCAATGACAATCGCTTTATATGGACCACAAAGGGCACATGCATTCTTATTTGCCCCTCCCCACAAACACTGGGGTCACAGAGAGAAACTGAGGGGAAAAAAAAAAAAACTGGAATACTGGTCAGTACCAGTGTGTAAAAGGTAGGGCTGCTTTGCAAGAAAAAAAAAAAAAAATCACCTCCAACATTGGGTACATACATTTTTACATGTTAGAAGAATGGGGTGCCTCGAGACTGTACAGGATGTTAAAGGGTGCATTGACTGAAATGTTGAAAAATGATGATCTAGATAGTGTCTCAAGTTGACAAGAGGCAGACAGTGTACTTATAGCTTTTTTTTATTCCATCCGGTAATTTTTTGCTGTCTGTACTACCCTAGGAAGGCTTCCCTTAATTTCTTGAATTGGAGACGAAATGGGAAATTGGAGGAAATGTCCCCAAAAACTGGAGACTTCCATCTTACAGTTGTCAACAAGCATTTGTACCCACTGCAAGATTTCCTCAGCTCTTGCTCTGGTAACAAGCCTAAAAAGTAAAAGGTTTACCTTTGCATATACCATAGAACTAAGGAATTCTACTAGTTCAGAAAACAAGAACGGGAACATTACTTGCTGTAATGAGTGAGTTTTTCTTTTATACAATGTGGTTAATGAGACCCTTCCCATATAATAACCAACTTGAAATAAAAATAGCAGGATTGGAATTTCTGCTAGCTTGCACACTGATGTTAAAGACTTGATAATGTCAAGTAACAAATACAATAACATTTTACACTTCCCATCTGGCCCACTAAATAAAGACAACTAAGCTGAATTGTTCCACTAGACAATTCAATGATAAAGAATTTGCCAACTGGCATCTAATAAGCGAAACCTCCCCTCCTAAAACATTGTGAACGTGCAACTTTGAGGGATTACTTTTTTTTTACTATGAATTTGTATAACCTGTCAGTGCAGAAGTGTCAGGTTGAGAGCCAAGATTTAAGCCCATCCCATCTCCTGCTCGGTGCTGATAACAGACAATCAAAAAATTGTCTTAAAGGCTGGATGTCATGCTAGACTTCATGTCAGGATGACATGAAAAGAAAACTAGAGGTTTTCTTAACTGACATTTGAACCCTCCTTTAGCAGCCTTAGCAGTCTGTTATCAAGCTCCAAGCTCAGACAAGAGACATGTCAACCCTCTGTGGGGCCCCCTTACAGCACAACACTGGACTGACATTTCTTTTAGAACAGAGAAATTACAGATACAATAAAATAACTGCACACACTCCAGGCTTTGAGAGGTAAAGCTACACCAATTTCACAACTTGAGTGGAGATTCTTGAAAATATCAAATTCAAAATGGTTCTCTTTAGAAATAATGAAGTGCTCATTGCTGCATGCATTTGCATTTCTGAAAATACAAGGCAAAAAGCAGGCACGCCCAGCCAACTTTTCCAGTGAGGACATCAGAAACAAAAAGGATGCCAGGAATTCTGACCGACTCATGCTGATCCAAAATCCTGGCAGCTTACAAAATTATAAAAGGAAAAAATGTCAGTACATAAAAAAAAAAATCTAAGTTCCGATAAATGTTTGATGGTTCAAAGATCTACAAAACACATACTAGACTCCCTAAGGCAGGGATATGCAATTAGCGGACCTCCAGCTGTTGCAAAACTACAAGTCCCATCATGCCTCTGGGTGTCATGCTTGTGGTTTTCAGAGTCTTGCTATGCCTCATGGGACTTGTAGTTCTGCAACAGCTGGAGGTCTGCTGAATGCATATCCCTGCCCTAAAGCATAGAAACCAAATCAGTATATACAGTACACAAGTCCATATTACAAGGAAATCAAGTCCTTTGGGGCTCGTTCACACTAGTTTCCATACTGGATGGACACAGGTCAATGCTTGCTTTTTTTTGCCAAGTAAACATGAAATGCTGTATAGAAATAAAATGATGTACTTTAAGTGGGAGTTTATGTTGCCAGCATGGGCAAAGCACAGGTTCACTTTAAGCACATATGAATAGAAGCATAAGGCAGTCAATATTGTGAGCATCAGGTTTTACACAATATTCACCTAGCATTATATGAGTTAATGCTTGTCAAGAAAACATGTCATGAATTAGAAGCAATACTACCTAAATATGGCAGTAATGAAGAGTTTAAATCAAACCATTCACTCAGATGTTGAATTACCTGTGTCAGGACTCCCGACTGGATCTGGAGAGGTTGAGCAGCAGGAGCTTGTGGCACAATAGGGACGCTACTGTCCATGCGAACAGGAAAGCCAGAATGCTTGGCAGTTGCTTGAAGGCCAGCAGCTTAAAAGAGAATACACTTAATATTTTAAACAACATGACTTGAAAACTATCTGAAGTTGCATAAGTTAGGCCCCTATAAACACAGGGGCAGTGCGTGCGTCGGCGGTAAAGCGCCGCTATTTTTAGCGGCGCTTTACCGTCAATTTCGCTGTGCTATTCAGCTGCTAGCAGGGCACTTTTACCCCCCCCACTAGAGGCAGAGAAAGGGTTAAAACCACTGCAAAGCGCTGCTGCAGCAGCGCTATGCTGGCAGTATAGCCACGCTGCTGATTCATTATAAGGAGCAGTTTAGAAGCGGTATATACACGTGATACAACAAGCTGCAGCTTTCTTGTGTTGTGATCATGCAATAAACTACTCGTTTGGATGCCACTTTGTGCCGATCCTTGGTGTGCTGGCAAATATTTGCTTTGTGACTTTGTTCTCCTTTCTTTCCCTTTTATCGCTCTATCCTAATTTGTGTTTTTTGTCCCTCTCTCTACCCATTTTTCTTGTTCTCTCTTATTCAGTCTCTCCCTTTTTCTTTGCCTGCCCTGCCCCCCCCCCCCCCCCCTTTTTCCTCTCCCTTCCATGTATTCTTTATTTTTATTCCTTCTCTTACTCCTTGGTGGGGTGGGGGGGTAATGGGATGAGTGGCAGTGCTGGGATGAATGGCAGTGCTGGTGGGTGGTGGGGCGTGGGATCAGTGGCAGTGCTGGGGGGAGTACTGATCATCCAACTTAGGTGCTCTTGATCAAAGTCATCTGCTGATCTGAGAACTGTAGTGGGGACTTTTAATGGCAACTCTAATGACAGGTAGTGTTACTCACTGTGTCTCCAGCTTTGTGGTGTCTGGCAGCAGTGACAACTATGCTGAAATGAGATGGGGTCTCCTCCAGCCCCACCCACTTCACATTCCTCACCAGTCAGCTGACCTCTTGTCTATGGCCCCCAGTCATGCCGTGAACTGAATGGGTGGATGCAAAGAGGCTGAGTGGGCGGCCGCGGGCTCCAGGAACAGCCCAGCTGGGCGGCCATGAAAAGGCTGGGAGAGCAGTGCAGGATTCAGTAACAGCCCAGGATTTGGTGACCCCAGGCAAATCATCAACCGAGGGGCTCCCGACCCCTAGGTTGAGAACCACTGTCCTGGAAGCTAAATAGTGTTCTTACGTTTCCATGCAAACTTTAGGCTGTTAGCGTTTGAGCTGAAGCATCTAGGAGCAGAAAAATAACCGCTTACCTGTAAAAATCCTTTTCTTGGAGTACATCATGGGACACAGGGCACCATAGTAATCACTATGTGGGTATATAGGCACCTTCAGGTGATGTACACTGGTATACCCAATACAGTAAGTTCACTCCCTATATAACCCCTCTTCCTACCAGGAGTACCTAAGTTTTTGTAACAATAATAAGTAATATACTTAAACCCCAAAAAGAGGGGAGGGACCTGTGTCCCATAGTGTACTCCAAGAAGGGGATTTTACAGGTAAGCTGTTATAAAAATCCTATTTTCTTTATCGTACACCATGGGACACAGAGCACCATAGTAATCACTATGTGGGACGTCCCATAGCAATGCTATTTGAGGGGAGGGGGAGATAACACTTAGGGCACCCCCAAACTTGGGTGCTGCAGCACATTGCGCCCAAAGGCGATAGCCTCATGCCTTCTTTTACATCCACCTGATAAAACTTGGTGAATGTACTGAAGACCAAGTTGAGGCCTTACAGATCTGAGCCATGGAGGCCTGGTGACGCACTGCCCAAGAAGCACCAACCAACCTGATAGAGTGCTTTGACTTTAAAAGGTGGAATTTTACCCGTTAAATCAGAAGGCTGAACTAGAATTTGCCGAATCCACTTAGCGACAGTGGATTTGGATACTGCCTGTCCTTTCTTCGGACCCTCTGGCAGTACAAATAAGACAGTCTTCCGTATCTGAGCAGACTTTAAATACACTTTGACCGCTCTCAGCGCATTAAGACAATGTAGTGACTTCTCTTCCCTGGAACATGGTTTTGGAAAAAATGATGGCAGGACAATATCTTGGTTCAGGTGGAAACCTGAGACCACTTTTGGCAAAAAACCTGGACGCGGGCGCAACACCACTCTGTCCTCAAATAATCAAGTATGGCTCTTTACAAGAAAGAGCAGCCAATTCTGAAATCCTCCTTGCTGAGGATATAGCAACCAAGAAGACCAACTTACTTGTCAGAAGGACTAAGGGAAAATGCTGTATCAGTTCAAATGGCTGTTTTTGTAACACTGACAAAACTAAGTTCAAGTCCCAGGAGCTCAAAGGTGATTTAACTGGCGGATTCATCCGCATCACCCCTTGCATAAAACCCCAGACTAAGGAATGTGTAGCAAGCGGTTTTTGAAATAAGACCGATAAAGCCGAGACTTGGCCCTTAATAGTACTCAAGGCCAGCTTCATCTCTACCCCTAACTGTAGCAAGGCAAGAATTCTGCCTATGATATATCCGATAGCGCCAACCCTTGGATTCACACCGGAAACATAAGCCCTCCAAACTCTAATATATAGTTCTGGAAGCTGGCTTCCTTGCATTAATCAAGGTAGAGATAACTGACCCAGAAAGCCCACGTTACTTCAGGATGTGGGTTTTAATAGCCAAGCCATTAAATTTAGCTTTCGTAAGGTAGGATGAAATATCAGCCCCTGTGAGAGTAGGTCTGGCCGTAGTGGAAGGGACCATTGTTCCTCCACCATCTTTACAATTTCTGCAAACTAGGACCTTCTGGGCCACGCTGGGGCTACCAGAATTACCGTCATTCTTTCCAGCTTGATCCTGCAAAGTTGTGGCAGTAACTGAATAGGGGTGAATGCATAAATCAGTGAGAACTGATCCCACAGGGTCACTAATGCATCTGTTCTGCATGCGAGTGGATCCCTTGTCCTGTACACAAAGTTTAACTTCATGTTGAATCTGGACGCCAGAAGATCTATGTCCAGAGTCCCCCATCTTTGGCAAAAACCACAAAAAATGTCGGGGTGAAGGGACCATTCCGCTGGGAATAACTGCTGGCGACTTAGGTAGTCCACCTGCCAATTCTCTACTCCCAGAATAAAGACTGCTAATAGGCACTGAACATTCCTTTCTGCCCATATTAGAATATGGTTCACCTCTCTGCGCTACAAGACTCTTGGTGCCCCCTTGTGATTGATATAGGCCATGGCTGTGGCATTGTCAGATTGGATCCTGACAGGACAATCCCGTAACCTGAGAGTCCAGGCCTTCAGAGCAAAACGCACTGCCCGAATCTCTAGGATGTTGGACAAGGCTCTTTCGGTTCTTGACCACTGTCCGTGGACAGTTATCTCCAGTACTGCTCCTCAGCCTGAAAAGCTGGCATCTGATACCACTTTCCAGATAAATGGTCTGAAGGATTTTCCTTTCAGCAGATTCTGGGTTAGTAACCAACTGAGGCTTTGGGACACCCTTGGGGACAGCCGCATTGGCAAGTCTAAAGCTTTAATCGTTTTGTTCCAAGCAGACGGGATACTGTTTTGCAACAGTCTCGAATGGAGCTGGGCATAGGGAACTACTTCGAATGAAGCCACCATCTTTTCTAACAACCTCATGCAAAGGCGAATGGAAGGATCTCCTTGCAACCTGACCATCCTCACCAGTTCTCATTGAGTTGATTTTTTGCCTCAGGCAAGAACACTTTTCTGGGCTGTGTCTATGATCAGACCCAAATACTCCAGCGTTTTTAGTGGTTTTAAGGAAGACTTTTCTATGTGAGAATCCAACCCAGACTTTCCAGGTAACTGGTTGTAATGCGTACACTTAGCTCCAAACGAGCTGACTGGTCTATTCGCAATAGATCGTCTAGGTACGCCAAGACTGTTATGCCCTGTGCCCTTAACCTGGCTAGAGGTGGGGCCAGCACTTTTGTGAACACCCGGGGTGCTGTAGCTAGCCCGAAGGGCAAGGCTACAAACTGAAAATGCTGCTGTTCTACCTTGAACCCCAGAAACCTTTGGTGAGCGGGAAGCATAGGGACATGCAGATATGCATCCTTGATGTCAATAGACGCCAGAAGTTCTGCGAAAGGAGCGGATATTCAGGAACCGATTTAGATTCTTTAGATCTAGAATGGGTCTAACATCTCCATTCGGTTTTGGTACCATAAATAGGTTTGAATAAAACCCCAAACCTTGCTCTTCTGTAGGGATTTGTATGATTACCCCCTGAGCCAGTAATCGGTCTAGTGCCCGAAACAGAGATTGCCTTTTCCCTGGATCTTTGGGAACGTTTGACCTCAAAACAACATGGTGGAAACTCACAAAATTCTAGTTTGTATCCTAGAGACACCGTGGAGATGACCCATTTGTCCTGAATTTCCTCTTGCCAGAATTCTGAGTATTACAGAAGTCTCTCCCCCCCCCCCCCTCACTTTGGTGAGGGGGGTGCCTCTTCATAATGAGGCTTTAGAATTCTGCTTTGCAGGTTTCCGGCCCCAGGCCTTCTTTTGTGCCTGGGCCTGACCCTGAGGTTTTCCTCTAGAGTCTGACGGCGGAGGCTGTCGCCACTGCCTAGAGGCGGATGCCCCTGGTGCAGGAGAAAAAGTCAGCTTAAATGAAGGGCGTTAATATTTTAGACTGGCAAGAGTACTTTTTTCACTAGAAATCATTTGGATGTATTTGTCCAAATCATCCCCAAATAGCCAATCCCCATGAAAAGGAAAGCCAGTCAGGCGCTTTTTGCATGGTGCTTTGGCTGACCAATTTTTTAACCACAGGATCCTACGCATGTGTACTAGCACAAGCGCAAGGCGCCTGGTGAATAGAGTCTTTCATGGCGTCTATGGCAAAACAATGCTTTTGGTAGTTCAAATCCTGGGTTTGTTGTGCAGGAATCTCCTTAAGAGCCTGTCTAAACTGGTCCTTTAGGGACTGACAGATGCCTATTGCAGCAACTGCAGGTTGAGTAACGGCACCTGCCAAGGAAAAAAGGATTTTAACAGGAATTGCAACCTTTTATCTGTTGGATCCTTAAGCATTTGTGCATTGTCTACTGGACAAGTTAGAGTTTTATTCACACTGGAAATCGTAGCGTCAACTGCTGGTACATTCCATCTTTTGGTGAATTTCTCCTCCATGGGATAGAGAACTGAGAATCTCTTTGGAGGGACAAAATGCTTATCCGGGTGATCCCATTCAGCAAAAATAAGCTTTTCTAGTAATGCATGGACAGGAAACGCATGAAAAGGCTGTAAAGGTTTTAAAGGAGCCCAAGGAAGAAACCAAACTTTCAGCAGACTCAGTTAGGGGTAGCATGAAAGTGGAATGAACCATCTCCGTAAGAGATGGTACCTTTGTATCTTTTTTGGAAGCCATAGTGCTAAGCACAAAAGCAGAAGCTCCAAGTTTTAAATGCACAACTTGCTGAGCAATAGTCTAGCATTTAATGCCGCTATAAAGTTCAGCTTGGTGCTGTGTAAAAATGTATTTCCTGTACTGGAAATGCCCGTATGCATCCCTTATGTGCGTCAGACTTCCACTCGTGTCAGACCAGTAGAAGGGGAGGCTCTGCAATAGCCTGCAGGATCGTAAATCAATGATGTACAGGGCTGGGGCGCAAGTATGGCTCTTTACATGGCAGGCACTGACACGGCTTATGTGAGGAAACTCCGTTAGGCATAAAAAAGGCTGTAACACAACACAGGGAAGCTGCCATCGCAGGGGGGTGCTTAGTTAGCAGCTGTAGGCTGGTCCCTGGACCATGCTTAGCCTTTGTAGGGCTGTCTTTGTTTAGCAGGAGCTGCTATTCATGCCAACATCATCTGTTAAAAACTGCTGCTGTACCCCCAGCCCCTTAGTTCCCCCACGGGGGAGAGGAACATGCCAAACTTTATTTAAGAAACCCCCCCTGGCTGCTGAGACCACACACGCCGTTTTAGCTGGACATTGAGCTGACTGAGAAGCAACATACTATGTATGTATGTGTATTTACTCCCTCTAGTGAAGACTAAGGCATACATTATACTCATGGAAGAAAAAAAAAAGAAAAAAAAAAAAAAATCATAGGTGGACTTTTTACAGTTCCTAGGCCTCTTCCCTTACCCTCGCTGCAGGATACTGCTGTAACACACAGATCCAAACTTCACCCATCACGGCGGGCTGCATTTAGCACACCTTCAAGGACCAGCTCCACTCCCTTGAACCTGTATTAGCACCCCGCCAGGAAAAACTTTAGGTAATGTAGGCATGACCAAAAAGTAATGGGTCCCAGGGTCCAGCCCTGCAAAGAGGCGTTACAGGCAAAACCTCGTTCTTCGTATACGAGGCCCGGGTACCATCGACCTTGGCCGCAGTGGCACTCTGGATGAAACCAGTCTATGGAGGTTTGTTTAAATCCAGTAAGAATCGCGCTTCAGAGCACATCTTCATTCGTGACCAACACCTTAGACACTGGCGAAAAAAAATGAGGTACTCCTGGTAGGAGGGGTTATATAGGGAGTGAACTTTCTGTATAGGGTATACCAGTGTCCATCACCTGAAGGTGCCTATATATCCACATAGTGATTACTATTGTGCTCCGTGTCCCATGATGTACGATAAAGAAACACTGGTTTTAGAGAGTTTTTCCAGCAGGAATAAAAAAAGCCTAACCTTTTCAAGCTCTCTTTCCCCTTCATGTACTGTAAAATAAAAAAACGCTGTCAACATTTTTCATCCAGCTTTTTTCTAGCGTTTTCGGAGCTTATAAAAATGCTAGTGCGCATTGAGCCTCAATTTTGGTATGATTGGAATTACCCAAAAGGATAACCACATATATCGTTAGAAATTTAAGAAAAGTTTTCCTCCTGTTCTTTCAAACATTCTGAAAAACATTTTCAAATGAAATACTAGTGTATGGCCAACTATACAAACTCAGCGTTTTAAGTACGACTGTCCATGAAACTAAGGCAACAAACCTATCACTAAAAGTACCAGACAGTACACACTTGAGTGTTGTGTATTGGGAGCCCAATAACTACTAAACATGTTACCTTGAAATGCTGGAGGACAAACAATAAACGTCTGCTGGAATGGATCTGGCTGGGTGCAGAGCTGAGTTGCTCCAGGCTGTAGAGGGACACCTTGCTGTGTGACACCAGTCACTGGAGCTGCAGATGGTGGGTAAAGCGCTGACTGATAGTTCAGTAGGGAGACATCCGAATTTGCCAGGGAAAGCGTTGCAGTAGCAGATGAACTTGAAGCCAGAACACTAGCCTAAAAGAGGTGAAAAGAATAAACGAGTGAATTCTTTTCAAGCACAACCGGAAGTTGCTTTTTAAATAAAATTTAATTCCGAAGTTTCACCTCACAAAACATTAAACATTGTAAAAATGCTACAAAACTAATTTCAGAACTGAAAGCCCAACTCTGGAATTATTGAGTTTTGTTATATAGCAATTATGCCTATCCATTGTTTAGAACATTTTGTAATAACCATCTTCGGAGAGATGAAAATTTAAGCACCTGTGATGTCACAGCAGCTGCCTTTTAAGCTCAAAGCAGATGCCTGAAAAAGGATTTGTCCGGCAGTGTCTTTACTTCCTCCTCTGTTACTGGACTACATGTCCCAACGATTCCCTCAACCTGGTTCTGGTCATTGGATAGAAGGCAGATTTACATACCTCGGACCAGTGCTTAGAAAAGAACACTATCCAGAGCAAATTCCACACTTCCTAATGTCACCTGTCAGTATGGGAGCTCTTGCTTTCCAGCATTACTACCAGACTGTTCACCGACCTGGTTTAAGGCTGGGGAGCAGAGCAAGATCCACAGGTTGTTTGGAACTTGCTCTGCTTCCCAGCCTTAAACCAAAATCACTTAGTAACAGACCACCACTGAAGGATGACTGCTAACGCTGGCAAACAAGATCTATCATACAGACAATATGGTTTGTTCTGCTCTGGATACAGTTTTTTCCTTTGATAGTGTTTTTACTGCCATGGTTTTCTCAGACTAATGAGATACATGTATCAATGTAGATTGTAACATCGGTATTTTTTTTGGTCACATCAACCTCCCTTAACTACAGTAAGTCTCGTGTGCTATTTTCCTTTGAGTGATGACTACAGAAAGAGGAGCTCGGCACTGGTACAGAGCAGAAATGGGCAGGTGGACTGATCATTTTGGCCCTGTAATAATCCTGCCCATAATGCTCTTTTCATTGACCTATTTACATTAGCTAACAAAGCTAAGAACTATACATGGGGTTGAGAATGGGACCAGTCACTGTGCAGATAGCAAGCAGGAAAAAGTGCCTGGTCCTGGGGACAGGAAATAAGTGCATATCACTGTATGTCTCAAAAAAAGGTTTTTCAGAAGGCACAGAGAAAAAGGGGGCATGTTATTGCCAATACACAGACTGGATTAGAATTTTGCCCCAAATTGGGTTTTAAACACTGTTCTAAGTTAATTCTCTCTCTGTCTACAGCCACTATATTTAAACGCTACCAAAAATTAAACCCCCCACTTTGTTACATGACAATATAGGAATATTACAGAATATGTAAACACCATTTCATAATCCTTATATGTGCCTGCTGTACCATGTAGTGCTATGAAAAAGTAGAATGTTCTCTTTGTAAAGCTTCCTTTGTGTAAAATCCCTGCCAGTCCCTCTGCTTTATTCAAAACTGACCACACCAAGCAGAACACAGCCTTGTCAGTTCTCCAGCTGCGCTGGGAACTCCGCCTGCTCTCCAATTGATCAGACTTGTCCTGACACCTACCCTGCACAGCCAATCACTAGGTAGATCAGTGAACTGTTACTTAGGCAGCTGGGAACAGGGGGAACAGGGAACAGAGGATATGTGATCACTTGGGGTGGGGGGGCATAGGTTTTTCATCTATACACAAAATGTGATAAGCAGCACTGGCCTTTATAACACCTGAATATTTCAGGCGTATACAGAGCACACACTTGCATCACGTACCTGGTTGTGCACAGTGTTCAGCTGATTGTTGAAGCTCATAGTCAGATTTGTGCTTGTATTGGGAGCAACGTGAGTTGTAAAGGGACTCTTAATCTGGTTTACTGTATCATACATGTTGTTCCTTCGCTTGCAGATCTCCATGTTCTGGAAACATGACTTCACACTAAAGGGAAAGTCAACCAGCATTAATATGCTGTTTAAAAAAAAAAAAAAATGAATAAAATAAAATTAAACATTCAAGTGTACCACATGAAAAGCTATATTATCTAGGCTGTGATGAAAACAGCATTATGCACTACTGTATCTGTAATGGGGAATGCTACCAGCAAAAATCAGTCTAAAAACTGGCACAAAGCATTTATACAGGATTTATATAGCGCAGACAGTTTACAAAGCACTTTACAACATAACTATACTTACTGATTACTATGAGGGAAATCCAACAGGTGAGTCATAGTAACAAAAGGATGGTTCAAGGTTTTCATTGGAGTTATCCTCTTATCTGCATCAATGGTCAACATTTTCTTCAACAGATCTATATATTCTCTTCTGTCTGCCTTCTCAGCCAACATATCTGTGCCCTCTAGGTCAGTAGACATATTCACCTAAGCATTACAAAATTAACAAACATAACATATCAGACTTCCACCAAAACCAGACACAATGTCATAATCATTTTACTTAATATCATACACTATACCAGTTGACAGTTAAACTCCTCCAATAGTGAAGAAAAAATTTTGAAGCTCATTGAGGGACACAAATTTAGCTTTTTTTTTTTTTTTTTTTTTTTTTTTTTAAGAGATCGAATCAGTTATACTGCTGACTTCAGGAAGTTTGGACACTGTAAAACAAAATACATTAGCCAGCCATTACCCCAACCTAAAATGATCATACTTCTGTGAGAAAGCAGTACAATAGACCAATAAAAACAGAGGGATGGGACATGTGTCCCTCAACAGACTTACAAATTCACGCCAAACATAAATCTTATGTTCTTTAGAATTTATCAAGGGGCACAGAAATGTAGAAATACTTAAGACATTTGGTATATTCAAAAGCAGTCCAAACTGAGGGGTGGGTAATTGCCAAAGATTTCCAACCGATGTGGAACACTTTCTATAAGTATCTGAAGAAAGCAAAGGTGGTCAAGAAAATGTATCTTCTGCAATAAAATCCACCAACCTGCCTGCTTGCAACATTCTCTGGTATGTAAACTGAACTGCACATGCGCAGGTCAGCTAAGCTTACAGCGCCAGTACAGCCTTTGTGTGTTGGGATGACTGACTCTTGTGCATGCGCAGGAATGACATCTTATACCAGCCAATAAAGATGGATAGAGGCCAGGCACCCAGAAGATGCCAGCGAGGGACTGGGACCGTTCAATTCTGCTTTTAGTGCTCTCAAAACCCTTGACTGCAGGGAGGTGGCGATTCATAATATGAAGGACAAGACGAAACTTCAACTCACACCAAAAAGGTGCTTCAGGGTGGTAGCTAGACCACAACCTGTCTTAACATTAGGTATATGATCCCAAGAACCAGTAAAAATTTGCCATGTAAAAGGCATAATTCCCAGCTAATGAACTAGTAGGACTCAACATAATACAGAGTAGAAAGAGGATCCATCTTGCAGGCATTAGCTTCCAAGAGGGCCTCCGGATCTGCGCTATCCCACTTATGAACACTGCTGCAGATAAGTGTCCTGCTTACTGACCTTCCAAGAAGTACAGCGCTTAAGATGGATGCACCCTTAGAGAAAGAAAATAGATGTACTCACGTGCAGGACTTGCACTAGTGAGGAACATTCAGCAAAGGTATCTTGAAGCAATACTTCGAGTGTAGGAATGAAACTGAGGACAAGAAGGTCACACCCATAGAAAGGCCAACAAAGTTGTAAAGTCAACATAAAGCCACTAAGTTGTAGATAGAGTTTTTAATTTTTCTGGAGGAAATATGCTGCCTCCAGTTAAAGTCCACTGGAGAGTCAGATTAAGCGTTAGTGGATATTGTCGGTCCTTGGTGACTTGCCCAAACTTGGGATTCTTAAACTAAAAAGAATTAAATTGTACATGGAAAGGGTCTGCAATGCAGGAGAAGACTGAGCGAACAATCTACTATTCCTAAAGATAGATTTCCACTAGGATAGGAATCCGATCCCAGTGTACACGGAACAATAATTCAGTGTAATGCAATTAAAAAAAAATAAAAATAAAGGACTGTTCTAAAAGTTTAGAGTGGAAACTACAGAAGAGAGCCTGAGTTCCAAACTACAAATAGACATACCAGAAAGGCCCCAGCAGAACAATCATCCACTTACCAAAAAGGAGATATGCCTTTTACTGTATAGGGTTAAGCAGATTAATGAGAGGACTGTAAAAGGCCTTGAGTGGGAGGTAGACAATCAGATCTACTACTGTAGTAGCAGATGAATGAGCTTCCTCCAACCCTCGATCCCCTGCACTTGGCCCAAGGACCAGAAAAATTAGGAACAGTGTCAAGGGCAGAACCAAAAAAAAGAAAAAAAAAAAAAAAAAAAAAAAGACACCTACTCTTAAAAGGGCAAGTAAATAAAATTTACAAAAGCAGAACCCATGTTCAAAACTGATGAGATGTGCGTCCCCATAGAAGGCAATGAGCCTTGAATTTGCATCTGAATCACACCGCAATGCTCAGAAAATGCACATGACTCTTTAAATTCGCACTGCCACTGCATATATGTGAACCAGCTCCAAGGAAAGCCGGTTTGGTTCAAGTCATGAGAAACGGATGCATCTGATTTGCATATATGTGAATGGCGCCTAACTGAAATCCCTCATAGAATGGGGGCGAGCCGGGGTAATAAAAAAAATTGAAGAATAAAAAAGGTTTTGGAAAAAACCTTCATTTTGGGAATTAAAGTGGAACTAAACCCACCAATTTAACAGTTTTATTATAAAGGATTCTGTATAATTATACGGTTTCTTAAAACAGTTCTATTCAAGGCAATCCTTTAATCACAAATGTTACAATTACTAGTGTGCCCTAGTCAGCTCTCAATTGAACTGAGAAACCATCAAATGGCTAGTGCCAGAGCTCATCACATTTGCAGCACCATGCCAACTGTAGATTAAACAGAGGCTAAGATGGCAGCTTACTTGTTTGTTAAAGGATAAGAGGGGTTTAGTTCTACTTTAGGTTATGCTGTATGCATATCTTTGGCATGTCAGGCAAAGGCCAAAGTGCCCTACGCATCTAAACCAATATTACTACCATACAAAATGCAACTTTAGAAACTTGCTAAAGAACATCGCTCCTGAACTGCAGGGCTCCACATATTTGATCTGGGAGTCATGTTTATAACTATAAGCTAGGCAATGCCTCATGAGACTTGTAGTTCTGCAACAGTTGGAGGGCCGCCAGTTTGACACCTGTGATCTAAAAGCTCTAGGAGCATGAGAATTTGTCCTTGAGATGAAGGTCTCTAAAGTATTGATCCACCACATGGATTAAAAAAAAAAAATCTTTGGGTAATCCAAAGGTTGGAATTGCTTGTTTCACATAATGAGTATGTTGTATTGAAGAGGTCTGGAGTGAAACTGGGCAAAAGGAAGTCCCTCGAAGGAGGCTACTATTTGAAGCCCAAGCTATCCTTATGCGGCACTGAAATGAGTAGTGCCATTTCAACCTGTGGGTCCTCGTGTGGGACCTTTGCATGGGGACTGAAAATTCTGGCTTAAGCTGCGTCCAAGGTGTCAGGCTCTCAAGATAATGTGAGGACTGTAGAGCAGACTCTAGAAAGTGGATCATCCAACCAACGGTTTAAAGAAAATGAATCAATCTCAACGCTGGGAACCAGCAAGTAATATGCAAAATGAATTCCCTGGGTTCGTAGAGAAGCCAGAAAGCAGGGCAAGCAGTTTTGTGAACACTTGAGGGTACAGAGAAGAGTCTGAATATTAGAGCTACAAAACTAAGTGTTGGTCTCCCACAGCAAAGTGCAGAATTATTTTTTGATATAAGGGGAATAGGAATGTGCACACCGGCATCTTGTATGTCTATGGATACCAGAAATTCCCCTGGTCTTAAAAAGCAATGAGATCTTGTTGATTCTATCCAGAATTTTGGTATACAAAAGAAATTTGATTAGAGATTATGTCCAGTATTAGGCGGATGCCCCCATTTGGTTTTGGGAGTGTGAATAGGTTTGAATAGAAATCTTGACACTGTTCTTCAAAAGGAACTGGTAAAACCACTCCTTGTGACTAAAGTTGTTGCAAAGCAATCCTTAAATCTGCCTTCCTTTGATCCAAAGCTGGCAGATTAGAAAGTAAGAAGTGAGAGGCCGAGATAGAAACTATTTTGTACCTCTAACCACTTGACAGCTACAGCGCGGCCAATGTGTCCAATCACAGCTGATCACGGATGTAAACAGTTATCGGCACTCCTTTCCTCATGTTGACAGCATGAGGTGAGAAGAGAGCCAATAACTGGTATTTCTAAAAGGCACATGTACACTGATAATCAGGGCATAGATTACCAGTGCCCCCTCATCAGCACACATCAGTGAAGGAGAAAAAGTTACCGGTTTGCAAAATTTTATAATTTTTTTTCTCCTTTCGTCTTCCAGGACAGCCTCAGAGACATACGGCTCCTCCCTCCGTGACAGGAAACGCGTATACCCAATTAGTTAAAAAGTGGTCCTCCAGGCCTCCCTCTTCAGTTTTGCGTTTCCTGCCGGACGGGAAGGAGCATGTTATGGATCTAAGGTGAGCTTTTTATTTCAGGGGGCTGTCCTGGGTGATCCCCTGGCGTGGACTGTGCCTGTAGAACTCCTCTGTCCTGTCAGGGAAGAGTAGGGTCGCTATATACCACCGCTGCCTTTTGCTCAGGGAGAGCAGGACCCTGGTGCTGCCGCAAACCCCGCCCACCCATGCCCCCCTAGGTACCTGTGTTTCAGCCGGTGGGCAGGAGACGCTGAGCCGGCCATGCTGGTGCCTTCTCCGGTCTTCCAGGTTCAGCGTGCGGCGTGAGAGGGCGGGGCTTCTGCATTCCAGCAGGAGGAAGTGGCGAGAGCGCATTTCCGGTGGAATCACGTTATCGGGGGGCACCGCGAGACATGGTCCAGTCTCTTGGGCGCAGCGGTGTTTGTACAGGCGTTCGGAGTGGCGATAATGGCTCAGGAAGACTGAGTGAGTACCAGGGACCACAGAGGGTACAGCGATACAGGACTCCTGTTCAGCAGGCTCCAGCACCTCTCAGGTAAGTGTGGTCAGGGCAGACCATGGCTTACACTGTGGGGTCAGGGTCCTCCCTGGGTGGGGAGCAACAGGTGATGGGCTGGGCACTTCCTAGGCTTATCCTAAACACAATGGTGGTGTGGGTCAGGGCTGTATTCTAATGGGGGATTGTTAGTCTTTTTTAATTTCAGGTCAAACAAGATAGGACCCAGATACAGCTGCCTAGGAAGAAATGTGCCGTATGTGGGACTAAGGCGCCAATTGGGAAAAGCCACTTTGCCCCGAGTGTGTCAGCAGTTTAAGGATGATTCAGTGGCAGAGTCACAAAATCCTGGACATCTGTTCAGGATGAGATTGCATCCACATTCCAGTCCTTCAAGGTTATGCTGGATCGAATGCAGGGTCCCACTTTATCCTTACCCAAGGCAGCGAGTATGCCTTCCTTATCCGAGCCTAGTCAGGATGAGGGGGATAGGGAGGAGGGTATGGAGATCACTAGCCTCCTCTCAAGCGGGTTCGGCATACGACTCTGAAGAAGGGGATTCCTCCAGGGGGTCCAGATACAAATGGTCTCTGGACAATGTGGGAGATCTTCTAAAAGCGATCTATGACACACTGGAAATTCGTGAGGAGCAGATCCAGCTTTCTAAACACTACCTTATGTATCAGGGGTCTAGTGCTCATAAAAACAGGGTATTCCCGATGAATAAATCTGATAGAATAGATTCTGCTGGAGTGGGAGCAGCCGGAAAAGAGGCCGTTCTTTTCAGGCAGCCTCAAGCGGAGGTTCCCTTTTGAGACAGATGCTTCCCATCCCTGGAACAAAATTCCCAAACTTGATGCACCATTAGCCAAAGTCTCTAAAAAGACAGATTTGGCTTTTGACGACCTGGGGTCTCAGAGACCCCATGGACAAAAGAGGGGATGTGCTGCTTAAGAGGGCCTGGGATGCCTCATCAATTGGGCTGAAGCCAGCCCTTGCAGCTACTTGCGTGGCCAGAAATCTGGAATGTTGGCTAATGCAATTACAGTCCCACATTTCGGCTGGCACCTCTAGGCAACAGCTTTTGAAGTCGTTTCTGTTACTATTCAAGGCAGTCGGTTTGGCAGATGCCTCTGCGGAATCGGGTAAGTTGGCAGCTAAGTCAGCCACATTAGTTAATGCAGCTAGAAGGGCTGTATGGCTAAAAGCCTGGACAGGCGACGCTGCCTCAAAGCTTAAGCTTTGTGGGTTACCTTTTTCAGGTGACCACCTGTTTGGGCCTGGCCTCCAGGAGGCTCTAGAACGTACTCAGGATAGGAAAAAAAGCATTTCCGGAAAAGAAAAATCTAAGGTAAACGCTTTTTCCGAGGTCACAGGCAGCAAGTCCAACAAGAGAGGGATGGCTGCCCCAAGAAACATTGGACAGGCCACAAGGAGCGTGGTAGAGGAGGAATCCTATTTAAACCTCCTCAAGCCACCTCAAAGCCCCAGTGACTCCTGCATCCCAGTGGGAGGGAGACTGGGGTAATTCCTCGCACAATGGACCAGTTCATACTAGACATCCGTTCATACTAGACATCATGGTCCGTTCATACTAGACATCATGGAGAACGGTTACAGATTGGAGTTAGATTCGATTCCCCCCTCAAGCTTTCATAATACCCAGTTACCCAGAGACCGAGAAAAAGAAAAAGCTCTGGGACTATTATTGGGGGATCTAGTCGATCAAAGTACTTATTCAAGTGCCACAGAGGGAGTGTGAGCAGGGAGTATATTGCCATGTCTTTGCTGTAAAGAAACTATCGGGAAAGTTCAGGTTGATCCTGAATCTCTGCCCAATGAACAAGTTTGTGAGATACAAATGATTCAGGATGGAGTCGATCTTTACAATAACCAACTTCCTGTTTCCAGGTTGCCACATGGCCACAATAGATCTCAGGGATGCTTACTTGCACATCCCGATAGATCAGGATTTTAAAAAGTTCCTCAGGTTGGCAGTCAGGGTAAACGCGGAGGTTGTGCACTTCCAGTTCCGGGCGCTGCCTGCTTCGCCAAGAATCTTTACAAAGGTTCTGGCAGAGACTCTAGCCTCGTTAAGGGTCAAGGCTAGAACGGTGATCCCCTACCTGGACGATCTCCTATTTATTGCCCACTCTTCCCAACAGCTAGAGAGAGACTTGCAGGAGGCACACAGTTTCCTTCTTTCGCTCGGGTGGTTAATCAACCAAGACAAGTCCCAGCTGACCCCGGCACAGGAGGTCCTGTATTTGGGGTACAAGATCTCGTCAGTGGAGATGAGGGTGTTTCTCCCCAGGGAAAAGATCCAGAAAGTGGATCAGGCAGTAGCTCAGCTTCAATCCAATCAGGTAGTCCAGATCAGAGCGGTCATGAGGGTGCTGGGTCTGACGATGTCCTGTTTCCCAGCAGTAGCCCGGGCAAGGCTTCATCAGCGCCCTCTGCAGAGTCTCATGCTATGTTACTGGGATGGCATGAAGAGCCTAGATCAAACTATGCCCCTGTCATCCAGAGTCAAGAGGTCGTTGTGGTGGGCTCATCACAATCTGGACAAAGGTCTGTCCTGGACCCGCCCTGCAGCCATAGTGGTAACAACCGACGCTAGTGCGTTGGGCTGGGGGGCCCACCTGGAGGGAATCTTAACTCAGGGGGCATGTTGATCCTTAAAACAGAGGGAGCTTCTTGCGATTTGGTGGCTATAGAGGTTTTCCAATCCCGGATAGGGGGACAGCACCTACAGGTTCGGACAGACAATGCAGTGGGCGTCGCTTATGTGAACAAGCGGGGGGGGGGGGGGTGGTGGTCGGGGGGACAGAAGCCCCGCTCTGCAGTCTATAGCAAACAAGATTCTGTGTTGGGCCGAGGTAAACCTGTCATCATTGTCAGCCATTCATCTGAAGGGCTCTCAGAACTAGCTGGTGGATTTTCTCAGCCTTCAGCGTTTAAGTCAGGAAAAGTGGTCCCCCAACAAGGAGGTGTTAGAGGAGATTGTGCTATGCCGGGGTCAGCCGGAGATAGACCTCCTTTGCACAATTCTTCTCCATCCGCTGGACCAGGCCAGGGGGATAGACGCCTTTGCCAATCCTTGGCAGTTCAGTCTATGTTATGTCTTCCCTCCAGTGAGGCTGATAGCCGCGGTTCTCCAAAAAATTTTGGCAGAATCAACAGACCTCATCCTGGTGGCGCCATTCTGGCCAAGGAGACCTTGGTTTCCCAACCTGAAGACACTGGCCAATCGTCCCCCATTATCCCTTCCGGTCAGGGAGGACTTGATTTCTCAAGGCCCGATTCTACAACCGCAAATACAAAGCCTCAGACTTACAGCCTGGTATCTGAGGAACAGCTGATGAGGTCTCAGGGATTTTCAGAAAGTTTCTGGTTGTAGGAGCAGGGACTAGAGCATCCTGGGATACCGGCAGTCCTGGATTTCCTTCAGGCAGGTGTAGACCTTGGTCTTTCCATCAGTACTTTGAAAGTTCAAACCTTAAGGGTTTTCCTGTAGACCTCACTTCAGCAGAATCAGTTGGTTAAAAATGTTTAAGGCCCTGGCAAGATCCAGGCCGGTGAGGGTAAGGGCCTGCCCCACCCACCTGGGATCTATACTTGGTCCTCAGGGCCATCACTAGAAGTCCCTTTGAACCCCTGGAAGAAGCAATGCTAAAATGGGTGGTGCTTAAAAAAATTTTTTATAGCGATCACATCAGCCAGAAGAGCGTGTGATCTGCAGGTTCACTCTATTAGGGAGCCATTTTTGCAGATTTGAGAGGATAGGATCATACTTAAGACTGACCCTAGTTTCCGCCCTAAGGTAGTATCCACGTTTCATAGAACGCAGGATATTGTCTTACCGACATTTTCTTTCTCCTCAGAGACAGATGAGGAAGGAGCTTTGAGTTTATTAGATGTTAAAAGAAGTCTTATTTTATTTAGAAGCCTTGAGTAGCTTCGGGAAGTCAGATCCTCTTTTTGTTAATCTTGCGGGGGTCCGCAAGGGTTATAAGGCGTCTAAGCCTTCCATTGCTAGATGGATAAGATTGGCGATTATAAAAGGCAAGCACCATTAGTTAAGGCACATTCTACCAGGGCAGTCTCAGTTTCATGGGCAGAGAGGGCCAGTGCCTCTCCGGAACTGCAAGGCAGCAACGTGGTCCAGCTACTCTACGTTTGCGAGACATTAACGTCTGGATTTCTTGTCTGATAAAGAACAGACATTTGAAGGAGAGGTCCTCCAGGCAATGGTCCAGCCCTAACAGTTTCTTGCTTATCTCAGAGGCGGTCCTGGAAGACGAAAAGGAGAAAACCGGGGTTAGACTTGCCAGTAACTCTTTCTAGGAGTCTTCCAGGACAGCCTGGTTTCCCACCTGGTGTTTTCTAGGAACTGGTGTTGGAGGTATGTACTGAAGTTGTGTTAGTGTGTCTTTCAGAGCTTTCAGTAGTTCTTGGTTAAACTGAAAAGGGAGGCCTGGAGGACCACCTTTTAACTAATTGGGTATACACCTTTCCTGTCCCGGAGGGAGGAGACCTGTCTCTGAGGCTGTCCTAGAAGACTCCTAGAAAAAAGTTACCGGTAAGTCTAACAATTGGATAGATTGGCTGGAAAGATTGGCTCAGTTGGATAGCTCCATGAGTAAAGCATACTATTATCCAGTGAACAAGAATGAACTGTGTAAGTTTGCAAATATGCTTTTGGGATAATTCAACAATGCTTAGCTTACATTTATGTAATGTAGAGCCCAGTATTTTTTTTCCAATAGAATGGAGGTTTAAAATGCAGTTTTGGGGAATCATTACAGCACTTCCTGTCCCAGAGACAAAAGTTATGAATATAAAATTTCCTAACTTTTATTATAATTTTACCACCACCTGGCTACCTGTGTGAGCCGTAGTATAAGCTCACATGAAAACTCAGAGATGAAGGTAAAAAATGTTGACATAAGCTATACTTTAAATTCATAGTTATATCATTAAAAGACTAAACCTAGGTTTAATATGCTTAACTTACCTGAGCCATGTCATCCAAGCAATTAAATATATACTTCCGAGCTTCCTTCGATTTGATTCCCGTTTCTATTTCATGTTCCTCTGGGGTCTAGTTACAGATGGAGGGGAAAAAAAAAAAAAAAAAAAAATTTATATATTTAATATGAACATATTTTAATATAAAATCAGAAGGCGCAAACCAGTGAGCCTTCAGCTATAACTACAAGTCGCATCATGCCTCTGCCAGTGGGAGTCATGCTTGTAACTATCAGCCTTGCAATGCCTCATGGGGCTTGTAGTTCTGCAACAGCTGGAGAGCAGCCAGTTTGAGACCCCTGGCGTAAATGCTAAAATTTTAATGGAAAGAGGCACCCTGTAACGCCTCTGGTGCAACTTCTAGTGCAAACTGATCTCACTAAAAACACATTTCCAGTGTTTAATCACATGGTATTTGGTCCCATAGTGTCAACTGAATGGATATTTGACCAAAGATATTAAGCTCCTGAGTGCCAATAGTTTCTTTAGCTAAGGTTTGTGTTTGAGATTACAGGATCATGGCATCTTATATTTATATTTAGGTTGTATGTTTTAACCATTGTACTCACTCAGGTTATTGTCCACTACATACTTTTTCTTACAATTTATTGCAAACAATCTTGGTGCCAAGGTTTCAAAAAAGTAGTGTTTAAAGAAACTACTATTCTGGTTTGAAGAATCTGCCAAAAACTAAATGCAGACTATCCCTTAGTTCTTAAGACCAAAAATATACTTCAAGTATTCGTAATAGTTTAATTTTTTTTAAACTCCACAGGGGACCTAGTGCATTGGTCACATTCTAATTGGTGGCCCAGTTAGCCTCTAAACACACCTAATGCTGGCTGCAGGTTAATTCCCTTTTGAAGCCAAGGTATGGGTGTTCCTTTGGGGGAGGTACAGCCAGCTCAGACTAGTCACCTCTCCAAGCTTTGTAATCTGTCACTTATTAATGATCAGCCAGCTCCGCTTGTTCATTCATAAATAGCAAAAGAACAAATCAAAGCGTTAGTTGTATGTGAAGTATCTGCCAATGCCCTGTATATTAAACAAAACCCGCTGCAGATACATTGCACATAGCTGCAAAAGAAGAATTCCAGCAAAAACTAACTACCCTTGAATATGCACCGTCCCCCTCCTAGCACCTATTCTGACTAACCTGTGTAAGAAAGATATACTTTCCTAACTTTCAGGCTGCTCCAGCCACAGGACCTCCCGTGTGCCAGTCAGCGCCCACTGAAGAGGAGAGAGTGTTGACAACGGCTGGTAATGCCAATGACATCACCCATAGCCTCCTATGGTCCATCAGTTGCCAGAGCTCCCTCTGTCCTGTAGCCACTGCTGGCTGACAAAGGAGAGCCAGATCACATGACCAGAACAGCCTGAAAATATAAGTACACAGATCTTTTGCACAGGTCAATAGGTGTTGAGGGGAGATGGAGCATTTTTAAGAGTAGTTAGGTTTTTCATGGAATTCCACTTTAAAGCCAAGATTAACCATTTCACTGCCAGGTCCATATGGACCTACAGAAGTGCCTGCAGGTGGCCAAGTCCGTACGGACCGCTTTTCTCCCTCTACTATAAGTTAATGGTCACTTCAATGACCATAAACTTACAGCAGAATTGTTCAGCAGACTCTATGACACTGATCAGCGAACTACCACCCTAGAATGTGAATGCCCCCCCATGCCACCGCTTAGATCCCCAGCCCCACTATTTCCCACTGGTCCCTTTCACCTAAAACTACCCCCCCCCCCCCACTCTCCTTTACTACCCCTCCTCCACCTACCATAAGCCGGAATCCCTCCTCTGTCGCTCCCGCCGGCTTTAGGTGCTGCATGGGGCTCCAGATGTCTCCCCCGCACACACCCCAAACTGGCCCCCGCACACCCGATCCCATCCATGCCCTCCCGCAGCTTCTTCTCCTGCAATCTGACAGGCTGGGGATAGCGGGGGGGAGCGGGTGAAGTTTGGGCTTACCACCCCCCTCCGCATAGTACAGTGGGCGCAGGCACCGATCACTATAATCGCTCCTAAATGTCTGACAGCTAATAGTAAACCACAAGCGTTACTATGTATCAGACTCATTTTATGAATGAGAGGAATCTCTATACAGATTCCTTACTCATTGAAGTAAAGTGCTGCAGAGAAAAGGACCATCTTCAGTCCCTTTGTCTCAAAAAAGGAGATGAATTGGGGGTCTATTTAGACCTGATATCTCAAAGAACCCCTCCCCAAAACAAATACTAAGACCCAGTGACTTTTTGGGGGACGGCAACCCCCCCAAGCCTCTCCACGGTGACGGCACCCCCCCCCTCCCACACTCACCCCTCCACGGCTTCCTCGGGAGAAGCCAGGAAACAAATAATTCACCACCATCACAAGTGGGTGGTTTCGGGACAACCTTTTTCAAGCCAATTAGAGCCTCAGGATCTAATCATGTGGCTTGGAAGAATAAAAAAACCCCATAAACGTATGAGTCTGGCGCCATGCGGGGGGGCAGCTCCCCACTGCCCCTAATGGACCGGCCACTCCTGTTAAAACCCCTTTCACATGAAGCGGACTCAAGCATATCTGCCTGCTCAGCGGGGGATCTGTCTGCTGAACCCCCCTGAGCAGGCGGATGACAGGTCTGCGTCCTCTCCGCTGAGGCAGAGCAGACACAGAAACAGCCCGCTGTTCTCTATGGGGCGGTCAGATGGAAATGGAATGTGTCCATTTCCATCAGATACCATCCAATCTGCTAGATTGATGGTGATTCCAGTCCCCATCCGTCTGTTTTTAGCAGACTGGATCGGATGCAGGCGGGTGTAAACAGACACATGTATATTTACATCAGCCTCTCCATAGAAAACAATGGGTGAGATCCGATTGGGACAGGACAGGCAGACCTGATCGGTCTGCTTGCATGAAAGAGGCCTAAGGCCTTGTTCACACAGGGCATACACAGAGTACCTTTACAGGGATGCACAGGTGTTCCGTGCATCTCTGTGCAGGCAGTCCCACTGATGTCATTTGGGCTGTAGCAATTGCACGAGCAGAGCTGTTGCTCCCAATTTTATATCCATGTAGGTCTGCATGCATATCCCTGAGCTCACACTGTCTGCGTTCGGGGTCATCTACCCACACGGATGTCAAATTGGGAACAGCAGCTATGCCTGGGCAGTGGTTGCACCTCAATTAACATAAATGGGTCTGCCTGTGCCGGAATGCACAGAACACCTGTGCATCCCTGTGCGTTTAAACATTGCCCTCCATGGGCATACTCTTTAGTATGCCACATGTGAACAATGCTTTAGTAGTAATTTAGCAGGAATTTTTTAAGTTACGTTGTTTAAGTGCACTATGATTTTAGTGTATTTTTGTGAAGATAGCGATATGAACATTTGCGCAATTATTGCAAGGCCCAAAAAATCAGTAGCACGGTCTTTATTCTACAGGTTATGTGCCTTCAGAAAATGTTTAGTTTGAGGGGTCTTTTCAAATTATGAAAGCTATAAATGAACAATGGTAATCTCCCGATTTTTAGAGTAAATTGTTACTTACAGTTTTGCGTACCTTCAGTTTTCACCATTTCACAAAAAGGTGCAATTTAAAATGTACAAATATTTGTTATTTATTAACTCATTACGGTTATTTTTACATTTACTAGGAATTTAGCAGGAATTTTGTACATTTTGCCATGTATAAATCCACAATGATTTTAGTGAAAATATTGTTTTGATAAACATTTGCGCAAATATCGCGCTGCCTTCAACATCAGTAGCACATTTTTATTGTACTGGCAATGTGCTTTCAGAAAATGTATGGTTTAGGGTTTTTTTTTTTTTTTTTTTTTTTACAAATTCTGAAAGCTGTAAGTGAAAGGAAAAAGTTCCATATTTTCGAAGAAACTTTTTCGCATGTCCGATTTTCACCATTTCTCAAAAAGGTGCAATTTAAAAATTTACAAATATTTGTTGTTATTAACTCAATACAGGTTAAACTTTTATACTTAGTAGGAATTTGTCAAATTTGCTGTGTTAGTATCTGCTAATAATGATTTTAGTGTATTTTTAGCAAAAATCAGTAGCACCTTTTTACTGGTCTTATGCTTTCAGAAAAAATATATGGTTTGGGGATCTTAAACCCTGAAAGCTGTAAGGGAATGAAAACATTCAGATTTTTAGAAAATTATGGTTTACATTTTTGCATACGTTCAGGTTTCACCATTTTGCAAAAAGGCGTAATTTAAAAATGACAAATATTTGTTATTTATTAACTCAATACAGGTTAAGCTTTTATATTTAGTAGTCATTTTGTAAAATGTACTGTGTTTTTATCTGTGAATAATGATTTTAGTGTATTAACAAAAGTATTGTTTTGATAAACATTTGCGCAAATATTGTGCCCTAAAAATCAGTAGCACAAAAAAAAAAAAAAAAAAAAAGTAAAGTGCTTAAAAAAAAACCTCTAAATGCCTGTTGCTAGGGGGTCCCTTGTAGTCTGCCTCCTTCGGTGCCTGGGCCCCTGACGTCACTTCCCTCGGCGCAGGAAGGGAGATCGCCTCTCCACCCTCCCTCTTGTCAATCATCTGGGACACGTGACCGGTCCCAGATGATTGCGGGGCAGTGACTGCTCGCACATGCGCAGTGGGTGCCACAGTTAAAATGCCGGTGCCGCCGAGCGGAGGGTGGGGGCGACGAGCGGGGCTTCAATCCCCCGCATCGCTGGACCCTGGGACAGGTAAGTGTCCGATTAAAAGTTAGCAGCTGCAGTATTTGTAGCGGCTGACTTAATTTTTTTTTTTTAATGGGAACCCCGCTTTAAACTATGAAAGCTGAAAGGGAAAAATAAACGCCAATGGAAAAAAATTGCAAAAATGGCCTTGCCACCTGAGGTGAAAAAATAGGATTTTTTTCGTCATACTTACCTGTAGAATCCTTTTGAGTACATCATGGGACACAAGAGTCAAGCTAATATTCATTACCTACTGGGTAATGCTCTTCAGGTGAATGGACACTGGTAGATCCCCTTTATAACCCCCTCCCACACAGGAAGCACTTCAGTTTTGTAGCAAGGACTGAATCCTTAAAAAGGAGGGGAGGGATCTCTGTCCCATGATGTACTCAAAAAAAAAGGATTTTTACAGGTAAGTATGCCGAAAAAAATCCTATTTTCGTTTTCATACATCATGGGACATAGGCTAATATTCATTACCTACTGGGACGTCCCTGAGCAATAGCCTTTTAGGGGAGGGAGACACCCTGCCAAACAATAGCCATCAGAACGTATGCGGCAGCCCACAGTACACTGCGGTGAAAAGCCGAATCCTCGGCTGCACGAACATCCACTTGATAAAATTGTGAACGTATGCACTGAAGACCAGGTAGCAGCCTTACAAATCTGAGCCCAGGAGGTTCCTACACCCTTGGTAGAATGAGCTTTACCTTTCAGACCTAATTGGCAATGGAAGCTGCCTGCCCTTTCTTGGCAAAACAAATGAGTCTGATGCTCGGATCTCTGCAGATCTAGACAAATAAACCTTGACTGCCCGAACAACGTCCAAAGAATGCAGTCTCTTCCGCCGAATGAAGCTAAGAGAAAAAAGGCAAAATAATGTCCTGATTTAAATGAAAGGCCGACACCACTTTTGGCAAAAAGGATGGAACAAGTCGCAACACGACCCTGTCATGGTGAAGGATCAAGTACGGTTCCCTGCATGAAAGGGCCGCCAGCTTCGACACCCTTCGAGCCGAGGTGATGGCCATCAGGAAGGCTAGCTTGCGTGACAGTAAGTTTAATGGAATTTTCTTGATAGGTTCAAATGGTTGTTTCTATAACAGACAGCACTAAGTTCAAGTGCCAAGGACACATAGGTGACCTAATGGGGGGAAACAAACGAGTTGCCCCCTGCATAGAGGTTTGGATCAGTGAATGGAAGGCTAAAGGCCTTTGTAAGAATACCGATAGGGCCGAAACCTGACCTCTGTACTCAAAGCCAATTTGATTTCCACAGCTGACTGTAGAAAAGAGAATTCTCCCAATCACACATTTTCGTGGATGCCATTTTCTGGCTTCACAACAAGCAATACAAGTCTTCAAGACCTTAAAATAAATTTTCCTAGTGACAGATTTTCTAGCATTCACTAAGGTAGATACTGCTGATCATGAGATGCCTCGGTCCTTTAACACCCTGGCTTCAATAGCCATGCCGTCAATATTAGAGACTGTAAACTGGGGTGGAATATAGGACCTTGAGACAGTAGATCGGGACGTGGAAGCGTCCACAGCCCGTCTATTGTCAGTTTCACAATCACCAGGAACCAGGGCCTTCTGGGCCAGGCTGGTGCCACCAGAATGATAGGGACCCCCCTCTCAAATCCTGCGCAACAAATGTGGAAGGAGAGGAATCAGAGAAAGCATAAACCAGGGAGGACTGTCTGTTCGGGACAAAAATTTCTGTAGCTTTTTGTTGAATCTGGATGCCAATAGGTCGACCTCAGGCCATCCCAAACGCTGCCAAATTTCCTGGAACACCCCTGGGTGTAGGGACCATTCTTCCGGGCAGATCTGCTGGCAGCTGAGATAATCTGCCTTCCAGTTCTCTACTCCCGGGATATGGACTACCGATATAAAAATCGCCACATGTCCCTCTGCCCAGGTTAGTATGTGGTTCATCTGCTGCAGAGCTTAACGACTCCTGGTACCGCCTTGGTGGTTTATATTAGGCCACTGCAGTCCTGAAGCTCCACAATCCAGGACCGTAGGGCCAGACGTACTGTCCATAATTCGAGGATGTTGATGGGCAGGATCTGTTCTGTCCCTGACCATTTCCCCTGAGCTGTGAGCCCTTCTAGGGTCACTCCCCAGCCTGAAAGACTGACATCTGTAGTCAGTACTCTCCAAGTTACCTGGAGAAAGGAATTTCCCTTTCGCAGGTTCTGATCCTGCAACCACCAGTTTAGGCTTAAGCATGCCCGAGGAGATTAGCACATTGGATAATCCAGGGCTTTTCCTCTTCTGGTCCGGGTCAACAAGAGGTCTTGTTGTAAAGGCCTAGACTGGAACTGGGCACAGCACTGCCTCGGAGGATACCATCCTCCCTAGAAGACTCAGAGCCGAATGGAGGGTTGTCTGGTGCCCCTTACCTGATGCACCTGAACCATCAGGGCACAGAGCCTTAAGGGTGGCAAGAATATTCTTGCTTGAACCTAAATCAGACCTAATCAGATCAGGCCTAAAAACTTTAGACTGAGCTGGTTTCAAGGCTGACTTTTCGGCATTTATGATCCAGCCTAAGCTTTTCAAATACCGCACTGTGCATATTATGCTCTGTTCTAGAGCCTGTAATACGTGATCTCCGAGTAGGTCGTCCAGATATCCAAGCACCAGGATCCCTTGGGCCCTTAAAAGACCCAGAACTGGTGCCAAGACCTGGGGAGCTGTAGCCAGCCTGAATGGTAGAGCCACAAACTGAAAATGATGTTTCTCTACTGCAAAACGTAGAAACCACTGATGAGGCTGAAAGATGGGTATTTGTAAATACCCGTCTTATGATGGAGGCTAGAAAGTCTCCCCTCGGGAGTGATGCTACTACTAAATGGGCAGACTCCATCTGAAAGGACTGCATCAGTAGATACTTGTTCAGGGATCTTCGGTCCAAAATGGGCCTTGTGTCCCCATTTCGTTTCTGAACCGTAGAAAGGTTTGAGTAAAACCCTGTCCCCCTTTCAGATACCGGAACCTCTACAATCACTCCTTGATGTACTAGACAGTGCCTGAAGCAATACTTTTTTTGGAGGATCCGAGGGAACGCAGGATCTTAACCTGAGGGGGAACCCCCACAACTCTAGCTTGTAACCACAAGATATAATTGAGGTGACCCACTTGTCCTGAAATTATTGTTCTCCAAATGTCCACAAAGTGCAGCAGCCTTCCCGCCACTCGATGGAGTGGGGGCGTCCCCTCAAAAGGAGGGCTTGGTGCTGGGTTTAGAAGAATCTTTGACCCAGGGCTTCTTCTGGCCCTGGTGCTTGCCCCTAGCGCCCTGTTGGCAGCGGAACAGCCTTGGCGCTGACACATTGGAGGAAGCAGTCCCTGAGGTTTTAAACAAGGGACGTCTGGAGCTTTTCTTCACAGGAAGTAGAGAACGCTTCCCTCCGGAGATCTTTTGGATATATTTGTACAAATGATCACCAAATAAAGGTTCCCCATGAAAAGGGAAACCTGCCAATAATTTTTTACAAGGAAGCCCGGCTGACCAGTTTTTAAGCCATAAGAGTCTGCGCATATGTACAGACAAGAGAGCCAAACAAAAAACCTGCTGTATTGAATCCTTTAAGGCGTTGATAGCAAAACACAGCATTCGAGAAATATCTGTCTTCCTTTCAGGCAGATCATCCTCCTGGTTAGGCCCATCAGGCCATTTGACCTGATCCTTTACGGACTGGCAGATACCAATAACTGCTGGCTGAATGGCTGAACTGGCCAAAGAAAAGGAAGCCTTTAATAATGACTCAGATTTCTTGTCAACAGGGCCTTTCAAACCCTGTGCGTTATCTACTGGACAAGTTCTTGTTTAAGAGACTGCTGCATCTACTGCTGGCAGGCTCCATTTTTTTTTTTAACTAACTTTTCAACCATGGGGTATACAAAGGTAAACCTCTTAGGAGAAACAAAAATCCTGTCAGGATGTTCTCAATCCGCATACACCACCTGTTCCAACAGGGGGTGTAGAGGGAAAGCCTGTGCGGCCTGAAGACGCCTCAGGGATCCCAAAGAGGACCAGGGGGCCTCAGTCACCTCTGCAAGAGGCATCTTAAAGACAGAACGAACCATTTCTGTCAGTCAGGATCAAAAGCCTCTGCGACAGAGGCAGACATCAACTGAAAATCTTCTTGTCCAGATTGCTTGGAAGCAGACTCATCTGCCAGGCCCTCCAGAGTACTGAGCTTTAAGCTCTTCCCCATCCTCAACCCATTTCTGCTCCAGACTAGGAGGCTCCGGGGAGGGGATCTGTAACGCTTCCTGTTACCCTGCGGGGTGGATGCAATCATGCCAGCAATCCTGTGCTCTAACCCGGATAGGGCCAAGGACAGTTCATCCTTCGTGATGAAGAGTGAAGCAGCAGCATTGACTGTAGGCACAATACCAGATAGGCTCAGATTGTCTGGAAGCCTCTGGTCTTTCAGGGGATACAACACTAGGGATACGACTAGGTTCATCAGGAACTGACATCAGTGTGCCCTTCCCTATAGAGTTAGTCCCGCTCCTCTTTTCTGAAGACATTTACCCGCCACAAAAAGAGTACTTGGGTGTAGTATTAAAACACCTAAGAAGGGAGACCCTTTAATAGGGCTCCCAAGCCCCTATGTAACAATCCTGCTAAGCACCTTTAGCCTGCCAAGCAACACTTGGTCACTCATGTGATCGAGTAAAAATGAACAGCTGCAAGTGTCTATTCAGAGCCTGCTCTGTGTCCCACAGCTGCCTCATGGAAGCACCGCATGCTTGGCCTATACAGCTTAAATAAGCTGGGTGTGCGCCGGACCATTCTGTGCGTACGAACAGGAATGGTTGTATTCGAGTATGATGAGACTCCTCGTGCACCCAAATAAAGGCTACTGGCACATGTGCCCTGAAATAGAGTGCGCCATGGCTGCCAAACTGCCAAGTCCAGCGGCGCTTTTGCGAATGCATGTGCGCCATGGGGAACTAAGGCACAGTCGTGCACCATACAGGTAAGAAAGACAACCAAAAAAAAAAAAAAGCTAGCTTGACTGATTGTTACAATCACTGGGACACCCCACTATAATAGTAAAGGGGTTTCATTTACCCGTCCAGGTGCAGGGCAGCTTAGAAACTAAGAAACCAAACTTCACCCATCACGGCGGGTTCCTGTCACTTGAGGACCTTCAAGGACTGGGTACCCTTGTCATGTTTAGGGACCACTCCCTTGGACCTGTACAGCACCCTGCAGGAATGCTTTAGCGCTGTGGTGTCCAGGATTCCACTTTGCAGGGTCCAGTGCCCAGAGGACGCATTATAGGGAAAACCTTGCAGCATCTTGAGTCTTCGGTACCATTTATCTAAGCATATAAAAGCCTGTGTCAAATGGATACGATCGATCAATCCCTTGATTCATTTAAGAACTGTTTGTGAGACCAGAGACCTGGAGCTAAAACAAACCATGCCATCCACCTTGCAGACACTGGTAAAAGACTGAAGCGCTTCCTGTGTCGGAGGGATAACATAGGGGATAACTTCTTGTCTGAAGACCTTTGGTCTACCAGAGACAATTTACCTGGAGATAAGAGTATTACCCAGTAGGTAATGATTAGCCTTGACTGTGTCCCATGTTGTATGAAAAAGAAAAATGGAGCACAGGGCCAGGCAGCAAAAGGGTTAAACAATGATTATATATAAAGCTTAATAACATTTAATGTATGTAATGTGCATGGCTATCAAGAAACCATTCTGCAGCACTACCTTTAACCTCCACAATGGATAGCCCAAGTCTGGATCTCTATTGAAAAATCTTGAGGTCTTTGTTCCAGCACTGAGAAGATATTCTGCAGGTAGTCCTTGAGTCTGAGAGATGTATCTTATCTGAAAAACACAAAAATAGCAACAATTTTTTCACATGCTGTTGGCACATTAAAAGCTGCAGTCCTAACAGCTCCTAATAGTTCATTTTATACCCATGTACTTATCTATTTTTTTTCAAAGCCAGTTTTTCCATTTTATGGGGGCTGCAACCCATCTTAAAACCTTGCCGTTTCGCAGACTGAACAGGACACCTATTTTTTATTTTTTTGCACTTGCACACAACACTTGAAGTTCTGCATTTATCATAATGCCCGACATTACATTTTAAAGCTCATATCTGCAGGCTTTAACTATGCATGGTTGGGGGTGGGTGTGTGTGTTTTGCACAGCAAATGCACCTCACCATCTTCAACACTGCATTCTTTCCTGCTGCACCTGTTGAACATAGGAAAACGCACATCCATATTCTTAAACGTACCCAAATGTTTTGCCTTTAAAAAGGTTTGGATGGAATGGGGAAGGATTTGCTACCCTGTCAAGTCTATTGTTTAGCTCCCTTATGGTCAGATCTACTCACTATACCAGGGCTCTCCAAACTTCTCAAAGGGCCAGTTCATTATCCTTGGGGGGGCTTGGATTGTGGCCAGTGGGGGTAGAAAATGTCCCAGGCACAGCAACAGCGAGAATAAACATGGCCCCATGGTTGGTGTCAGTGGGGAGTAGGTGTCCCCTGTTTGGTGTCAGTGGGAGGAATAGTGCCCCCATTATTGATATTAGTGGGAGGAATAATGCCCTATCATTAGTGTCTGTGGAAGAAACAAGTCCCCACTGTTCATGTCAGTGGGAGGAATAGTGCCCCAAGAGTTGGAATAAGGCTAGCAAAGGGCCACAATCTCACTATTTGTACCTGTAGCCATGGACACCTAAACTGAAAGGAAAAAATACAATAATTTTTAGTTGTCACCCGCATCAGAAATAGCAGGCGTCCTGTCAATTAGGATAACTGTTGTGGATACAACAGTCTAAAAAAATATTCTTCATTTCGGACATATTGAATGAAAACCTCCCCAAAGAAACACAGGCAGAAAAAAAAAACCTTATGAAGTTTATAACCCTACATTTTTTTGTAAAAAGCATCTTGGCTTTAGATATATTTCCTAGAGGACCAGGCACATTAACCTTTGGGTGTTCATTATTAAATATATTAAACACAACCATTTAGTATATCCTTCAATCATAATGTGGGCATACATGTAGTGACTTGCAATCGATCCAGGCAGCATTGATCACAAACAAGAGATCATTGATTAAAATGATACAACAAACATCACACATTCTAGTTTCCACAATTCTCCAATTAAAATGATTGAAAATAGTTATACAGTATAGCTACGTAATTAAATATGACTTTTGAACTGATCTGCATTACAATCGGTTTTCTGATACAAATGCAATTTACAGTTGATTAACTTGGCAGTCAAAATTCAGTTCACTAAAAATCAATCGATTGAAGGGTCTTGTTTGATGATTGTGATCCAGCAAACCTAAATTGAATAAAAATTGCAATTGCATAATCATCCTGATAAGTGTGTGGTCACCATAACTCTAATTTTATGTTTGGAATGATCACTCCAAAGGCTGCAATCATAGAAGGCTTACAGGAAACCTGCCTGCATTCCAAGCTGGAAGATCTATTTTTGCTGTGTTATTTCTGCACAGAGCTTATCTACTGCAACTGACTTTGCATCATATAAATAGACTAACCATCAAGGCAGAACATTGCAGATAGACCCAAAACAACAAAATGTCCTACTGGCCAGAAATGATTGTTATAGATGCAGCACTAAGTCACATCAAAGTGAAGGGGGGGGGGGGGGGGGGGGGAACTAACTTCTTCAAACTAGATAGTCGCTATTTAAGGGGAAGCTAGTTCTTATTTGATATTAGAAAGAGAAACAAGCAGCCTCCAACCACCTACAGATATGTTTTTCAGAATACCGGCAGATTCTCAATTAGGGGAAATTATTCAACCAGAGTTGTATATTTTTAACTACTAAAAGCCAGCAGAGGTCTTGTGGAAATTTACTGGTCTACACAACTAGGCTGCAGTAGGCAAATCATTTACCAAAATTCTCACCAACCAACATTTGTAAACACAACAGGTGAGCTACATACAAACATAGGTGCTGTCAGATTCCAGGTCTTTAGTGTAGTGTAGATTAAAAACACTGGCACCTTACTGGCTCCTGTAATCTTTTTTCCCTCTTTAGCGGGGCTTCAGCCAAAAGGAAAGGTTCTGCTCTTTTGCGCAGTATGCAGCTAGCTCTAAAGTGCCAAGAAGCCACAGTCGGCTGCCCAGTTAACATGCTGGCAACCCGAAGATGGTGAAGAATCAGTCTGGGTGAGGACAAAGCTGGATCCTTGTACAAGTAGGGGTGTTTATTAAAAAGTAAACAGCTACAGTTTTTGTAGCTGCTGACATAAATTTTTACACATCTGACTGAAGCGCCTCTTTATGGATAGAATTTCTAACGACAATTCTTAGGAAAATTTGTATGAAAAGTCTCAGGACATTCATTTGTTCTTGGATTTTGGAATAAATGAGCTTTACCAAATGAATATCACATACACTGGTAAAAATTAGTTCTGATAAAACTTTCCATCCTGCTTCTTTGTTTTCCCTCGCATTGATGAAAAAATTCAATGTGACCCACTAAATATTTAGGAAAAAAAAAGTAGAACCTTTTCCCAAGAAATTACGGTAAAAATTTTACCCATCTACGGCCAGCTTTAGTGTGAGCATAGCCAAGCAGTTTGAGGGCTTTTTCTTTTTATGTGCAACTTGTAGTATAAGGGCAAAAACGCTAAATTTTGAACCACACATTTGAATTGGAGCACCTTAATAACATGGGGGGGGGGGGAGGCACAGGGCTTTACCATGTACACCACCACCACCAGTGCTGCAGGGCTTTCAAATTCTACTCACCCCTTCCAGGGTCATTCATCAATTGAATGTCATCAGGATGGAGATTTTAGAAGCATACTTAGGTCTGCAGTGACTGTTCAGCCTGCTGTTTGTCATATAGAGGATCAGGAAAGTGACATTTACCCCTGACGTGGGCAAACATTATGTATGCTTTTCCTTTGTAGGGAAAAGTAATTTGCTGCAAAGCAGTAAATGCTTATTACAGCCATTTATACCCCGACTAGCCAGAATGTTATCAAAACGGACAGCAGGGTTGCAGTGCCGATACCGAGCATTTGACCACATAAGACCACTAGGGGGCGTGCGCGACAGCCAATGCGCATGCCTGTCAGCTGCGATGTCCACCGGGCACCCGCGATCGCTTTTGAGAGACACAGAATGGATATCTGTCAATGTAAACAGAATATTCCACCGTTCAGGTAGGACTAGGCTGGTAGACAAGCAAATTCAGATCCTCCAAAGGAAAAGAGCCCCAGGTGCTGGCTAATGCTGAGACTAGCAAAAGTAGATAAGGTAATCTGGATGGCTGCACACCGGACAAGATAACAAGTGCCTTTATTGGTAAAAACTGGAACATGAAATGCACAAGACACTACAGCAGGAACGTACAGGAATCAGCTGACGCGTCTCACACTTATGACAAGTGCTTACTCATAGCTAAGCTATGAGTACATTCATTCCAATTTCTAAAACTGCGCAAGTAAAACCTGAAAAACAAACACACTGGGCACTGTATTAAGAACCAGGTCCTACACAGAACAGCAGGCAACTAGTAAAGTCTGCAGCAGGAATCTGACACAGGATTCTAAGCACTGCATACAAATCTGTACAGACCAGCAGGCAGATGGGCAGCAGAAGTAAGTTGGGCGCCAAAATTCCCAAGAATGCCAGGCACTGCAGGAATCCTGAGTAGAGGATGGCAGACACTGCATAACATGCAGTCAGATTACAAATGAAGGAATGTGTTGGCAGGAACAGGATTGCACCATTTTTCCTTTGCATGGCAGTTATTACTTTATGGGGCTTTTTCAAAATGTACATTTTACTACAACATGTTTGGGTGTGCCCTTAATGTGATTTACAGCAAGAACGTAACTTACCAAAAAGAAAGTAGTTATAAGCAATATGCCTCACACATTATATGGTGGGCTAACTGGGCAACACAAAAAAATTAGGATCCATACAGTAATAAAAACTGTTAAGATATAGGTTTGTGGCCAAAGTCTATAAAATGTGTACTCAAAACCTCAGACATGTTTTCATAAAAGGTCATGGTCACTGAAAATAGTACATACTTTCCAGCAGTTGTACTTTGAAGAACTTCAGAGTAGTTTCTTTTGTCAAGACAAAAGGTTTCAGTCGCATGTTTAAATACCGGAGCCACCCAACAGCTGTATGAAGCCATAGAGAAAAATCTTCTAGAAAACTGAGGTGCTTACCTTCAGTAACAAATCACCCAGAAAACAGTGTGGTAATGCAAAGTCAGTCCTACAGCTTGCAATCTAGTATGTATAGCAAACCTACTAGATTGCAAGCTGAAAATAGCTAAACAAGTTTAAAAAAAAAAAAAATAAACACACACACACACACACACACACACACACACTGTAATAATGTATATTAATTTATAATGGAAGATTATACCAGAGAATATTTAAATGTGGCTACTAAATTTATCAGCAGCTTTAGATTTATAAATTCAACAATACTAGGTTAAGGCTCGGTTCACACTAGGACGACTTGGGATCCGACTTGTAAGCCCTCAAGTCGCCCCAAGTCGCCCCAGAAAGAGATTCACATTACAGTGAATGGGACCGTCTTAATAGACACTACTGAAGTCGCTCCGACTTCAGGGCGTACTACTTGGATCCGACTTGGTAGGCGACCTGTACCATAGAAATCAATGGAAGTCGCCTCCAAGTCGGATCTCTCTCTACAGTCAAGCGACTTTGCAGGGATAAAACTTAGTTTGCCCAGGCAAACCCCTCCCTCCCAGAGAGCTGACTATCCTGTGATTGGCCACAGCCAAAGTCGCCTGGCGGCGACTTGAAGTCGCGTTGTAATTTGCTAAAGTCGCGCTGAAGTCGCGTTGAAGCTGCGTTGAAGTCGCCGTACAAAGTCACGCTAAAATCGTGTTGCCCCTGTGTGAACCGAGCCTTACACTAACATTTGAGTTCAGCAGGGAAATTTGCTAAATGGGCAAAACAGGATTTGAGTTATCAGTAAAATTACGGTTCTTGAAGTACAGCTTAGAACACAGGATCCATAGTCTTAACATTGGTTATACAATGCTTGCTTTGGGCGATTGCACACTGGCACTGTAGTAATAGGGGTATCATTTAAGGGCCCTGTGTCCTGTACTCCAATTAACTAATTTTCTTAGCTGTACAGGGCACAGCATCTTTAGTCTTTAACCATGAGATGCCCAAAAGCAGTCCAACTGAGGGATGGGCAACGCCGCAAACAAATGCCAACAGGGTTACATAACAGAAGAGGTCAAAAAGGTCTCAACTGTCTACAGAAGGAGACAAGGCAAAACCCTGCAAAAAAGGCTTTAACTTTAAAGGCCCCTGAAAGAACTGCTTAGAGAGATTAGCCTTGGATGGTAAAGTCAAATGATAATCTATACCAGAATAGAGGAATGACAGGACGCATCCCAGAGAGTATTTCTTAAAATTAAATTTCCTGGTCTTGCACCATGGAAAACACTTTCCAAGTGTTACAAAAGATTTGGCGAGAAGTCATCTTCTAGCCTTCAAGAGGGTAGAGATGATCAGTCTCATGAACGTTGAAGCACAGCATCTCTCAGATGCTGAAACTTGAGAAAATTTGAGAAAATTTGAGAAAAAGTGAACCTGCCAATTTTCTAGACCTCACAAGTAGACAGGGATAGGGCTGGAAAGTGAGATTCTGCCCAAGAAGATCAAGTCTGCTTCCCTTTATATGGTGTGAAATGTGGTGCCACCTGGATGGCTCATGTAAGCCAAGGCATTGCCTGAATGGATTCTTGATGGGCAACAACCAGGGGGCTCTCCATTGTTGAAGGAGCAATCAAAATGCAGAGAGTACTGGAATGTTGACAGGAACTCAAGCTTCCTCTGACACCCAAGTCCCCTGCACCAAGAGGGCATCATGGGCTCCTTCCCAGCCTGATAGCCGCCTAGAGAACCATTCCACATTCTTTTCTGGGGGGTCGGTTCCAAGCTGCAACAGTCTGAAGTAAAACAGGACGCAACTGCCTGAGACCTTCAAGGAGAAGGACAGGCCAAAGAAAAGGCTAAAAAAACTGGTAATGCTAAGCAATCAAAGTAAATACACAGATAACGTTGGTGCAAAAGAAGACTAAGGATGTGCAAGTAAGCATCCCTGATATCCACTGAGACCAGGAGAACCCCTAGAAGAGGAAGGCAATGACCAACCTGGCAACTATGAAGTAGTTCTGAACCTGCAGGAACAAGCTGAGTGTCTTCAGATCCAGAATGGATCAAACTCCTCCATTTGACTTGGGAACTGAACAGGTTTGAATAAAAACCCAAAAAGTGTTCAACATTTGGAGACTGGGGCCGCAAAAGGTGGTGCTGAATAGCAGCAAGCAGATTTTCTCATCTTTGCAAAAGAGGCAAATTTGAGTGTATGAAGTGGCAGGCAGAGTTCAAACATCCAGTTTGTAGCCAATGAAAATGGCACTCTGAACTCAAACATCTGAGGATTCTTGAGACCAGAACATCGACAGACATCTCCCCCCACCCCCACATTTTTAAAGTGGGAAAAGGGCTTGGAGGTCCTTATCTGACATAAGTATGTTCCCAGATTTTAGAGCTAGAGGCCTGAGGGGGATTTAAAAAACAAAAAAAAAAACAAACAAGCTTTTATAGTCTCGGGAGTAGGTCTAAATACAGATGTACTAGCCTTTTATTATGGAGGCGAGTAATCTTAACCCCTGTGATCTTGATATACTAGGCGGCACAGTAGTGTAGTGGATAGCACTTTCGCCTAGCAGTAAGGGTCGCTGGTTTGAATCCCAACCACGACACTACCTGCCTGGAGTTTTCATGCTCTCCCTGTGCCTGCGTGGGTTTCCTCCGGGTACTCCGTTTCCTCCCACACTCCAAAGACATGCTGGTAGGTTAATTGGATCCTGTCTAAATTGTCCCTAGTATGGATGAATGTAAGGGGCCTTAGATTGAAAGCACCTTGAGGGTAGGGACTTATGTGAATGTACAATGTATATGTAAAGCTCTGCGTAAATTGATGGCGCTATACAAGTACCTGAAATAAATATACTTCTCCAAGGAGGGACCAAAACATGCATCTGGACAGTGTTTGGCATATGGACGGGAAGGAGGCTCATCCTGGTGAACTGCCAAAGTGTATCCACCAAGCATTTCAAACAGTGGGGCACAGCCCTGGGTAAAAGTTTTGCAGACAGCCATGCAAGCAAATGCATATTATATGGAAAATAGGGCCTTAAGGGCCTCTAACCTTTTGTTAACTGGGTCATTGTACACTGGATTGACTGCTAGTGTCCCAAGACAAACGTTGGCTGGGCCACCACAGGGACCAACCATTTTTGCAAGAAGCCTTCTACAATAGGCTATTAAGGAGTGAAAGGATTTGGAAAAGCAAAGAGCTTTTCAGGGTGAAGCCAGTTACCCAAACAGGCTATAAGAGCAAGTAGACTAGGAAGGACTTAGCAGGTTTGGGCAATTTTAGGGATCCTATGGTGAAGAGCTTAGGGTGTGCAGATTCAAGCTGCTCAAATGTTGAAGAGTATACACACTCAAAAAGCAGCAATGATAGTTAAAGTGGTTCTAAAGTCTATTTTTTTTTACCTATAGACAAAGTTAAACCTTCTCTGCGCAGCAACCCCCCCTCAATACTTACCTGAGCTTGATCGCAATCCAGCGATGTGCACAAGTGCCTCGGCTCTCCAGGGACTCTCTCTCATTGGCTGAGACTAATCACAGCCAGTGAGCCAATGTGGGGGCGCAGCCAAGCCACAGCTGTGTGTATGGACACAGTAATGGCTCAGAAACGTGCCTCCATGGCAAGCTGCTTGCTGTGGGGGCACTTGACAGGAGGGGGAGCAAGGAGTGCCATGAGCAGAAGGAAGATCAGTGCTGCTCTCTATAAGACCATTACACAGAGCAGGCAGGTAGAACATTTAAAATAAAAAAAAAAAATAAAAAAACCACGATAGCCTTTAAGATTGCTTTAAGAGCATAGTTCACCTTTACCAAAAACTTGCCTATGCAGGTAAGGTGTACCTGTAGTTGACAAATTGTGCGGTGTGGTCTGGACATGGCAAAGACACATGTTAGCAGAGCTCCGACCATACCTCCAGCAATTTGGTCTTTCATGCAGCTTTTCTCAGCATGAGCACTGCACAGAAGAGAAAGGAAATGCATAACCCCCCTCCCCCCCCCCCCCCCCAGCACACAGTATTCTACTCGGGGCTCGCACATTGGAGACAAGAGGCATGTCTCATATAAAGCCTTCAAAAGGCTTTATACGCTTCCCCCTGGTCACCTAGAGCCTCTCAGGATTCCCACACACATTGCCCTCTCAACAGTCAAGCCCTCTACCTCCTGCATCGGGAAACCTTCAAGCATTGCTGACAGGGATGGACAATGAAGTGTTGGTTTTTCACCTGAGAGAAGTACACTGAAGGGATCTTCTGAAAGAGCTTGAAGAAGAGAGCCACCATAATAAATTGTGGCTCCAAGGCATCCCTGAGGCTATAGGACAAGAGGCATTACAATACACAGTCCTGGCAATTTGCCAGCGCTTAGCTACTTCTGTCATCCCCCAGGATCTGGAATTTGATAGGGTGCACAGAACTCTGGGTCCTTGTTTAGTAGTTCCAAATAGACCCTATAGAACATATTGCGGGGATAAGGATCCTCTCTTGGATTCTAAGATACACTTTGTTAATATCCCCTCCGGATGATTTTTTGATGCCGGGTTTTAACCTCTTGACATCCACAGGCCATCATATGACAGCCTCAACTTTCAGGGGTTATATCTGAATGATGTCTGAGGCTACAGACATCATTCAGATACCGGCATTTTAAGCCGGCGATTCCGTACACCATAAGAACGATCATAGCAGCTGTTCCGCCGCTTGATCGTTCTTACAGGCGGCGAGCGGGGACGTTCCCCCCCTCCCGCCGCCCTCCGGTGCTTCTACCGACTCACCTCAGCGATCGGTGAGTCGGAGAGCGGATCCGCCGGCGCCGGATGTGGATCATAGAGATTTCCGGCGGACCAGATGGTCGCCGGAGTCTATGATCGTTCGGAGGCCGGGTGCGATGTTATGACGTCACGCCCGGCCTCTGCATTCAGAAAAACGGCGCCGCTTCGGCTGGGAATCAGCGATTTCTTTTTTTTTTATTTTAGGCTTCCCAGCCTAGAGGTGAGATGTGGGGTCTTATTGACCCCATATCTCACTGTAAAGAAGACCGATCGTGTCATATTCCTATTACAAAGGATGTTTACATTCCTTGTAATAGGAATAAAAGTGATCCAAAAAAAATTTTTTTTTTTTAAAGTGTTAAATTAAGTTAAAATTAATTTTAAAAAAATGTTTTTAAAGCGCCCCTGTCCCCGTGAGCTCGCACGCAGAAGCGAACGCATACGTAAGTCCCGCCCACATATGAAAACGGTGTTCAAACCATACATGTGAGGTATCGCCGCGAAAGTTAGAGCGAGAGCAATCATTTTGGCCCTAGACCTCCTCTGTAACTCAAAACATGTAACCAGTAAAAAATTTTAAAGCGTCGCCTATGGGGATTTTTAAGTACCAAAGTTTGGCGCCATTCCACGAGTGTGTGCAATTTTGAAGCGTGACATGTTAGGTATCTATTTACTCAGCGTAACTTCCTCTTTCACACAATGCAAAAAAATTTGGCTAACTTTGCCGTTTTGTTTTTTTAAAGCACGAAACTTTTTTTTTTTTTTAAAAACGCGTTTGAAAAATTGCTGCGCAAATACCGTGCAAGATAAAAAGTTGCAATGACCGCCATTGTATTCTCTAGGGTCTCTGCTAAAAAAAAACATATATAATGTTTGGGGGTTCTATGTAATTTTATAGCAAAGAAATTATGATTTTTTGACATGTAGGAGCGAAGTGTCAGAATTGGCCTGGATGCGAAGTGGTTAAGAAATGGGAAAGAGTTCTAAGAATCTTTACAACTGCCCAGTGTCAGAACAGCTATCTTTCTCTGAAATCATCTATTTGAACGCATATTCAGAAATAACTAGTTGCTGGAGATGCAGGGGAGGGACAGGGAACCTTACTTTATATCTTCTGGCTCTGCCCGAGGATTAAACAGTATTGGTTGAAAGTCCAGGAGGATAGCTCAAAAATTCACAGATTTCCCAATACTGGAGGATCCTGCCTTTTTCCTGCTTCACAAATTCCGACTCAGACATATAGGAAATCAGTACTCTGTTGCCTTGTTAATGCAGCTAAAGCCAGTATCACTATGTATTGGAAGGATCCTAATCCTCCTACCATTGCTATGTGGCTTAACAAGGTTAGGAGTATCAATGCCATGAAAGATCTGTCCTAAGCTGTGTACACCAGAAGGGAGTATACTAAAACATGGTCAAATGGGACAAGTTTGTAAATTCAGATGAGGGGAGGCTATTCTTGGAGAGCTTTTCTGGGGACCAAAGTCGTCCTGTTTTGTCAATACACGCACGCAGTCCACCACTATCCAAATAGGAAAAAGGAGCTGAAGTGTTTGATCGAACATACTCTAGATTATCTTGAGTTATTCTCTTAATGATGGTAAAAGTGAGAAAATAATGCAGGTTTTAGTGGTGTTGGAAGATTTTGCTTTCTGTGACCTGCGTTATGGTTATATGCTGTTTTGAAATGTCTCTGTATTGGATGAGATTTTGTTTTGATGGACGCGCATTTCTTTTGAATATAGAAATAAAAAAAATAAAAATGCAGCTTTGACGGATTAATAACGCTCTTGCTATAGCTGTAGGTTATTTGTGTACCTCTTGAAGCCTGACCTCATGCAAGCTCTCAAATGCTGAGTTTAGAGCTACTGTGTCAGGGAAGAGAAAGCACATGTCTTAAATGAGAGAAACTGCTTGCTCCTGTTCTGTCTGAACAGAGGGTATTAGGGCCTTGGAGAGAATCCTTGCCATCTGGACTTTTCATTTTCTATCTACAAGGGCAGAACTAGTGTTTTAGCATCTTCAAAAAGCACAACCCTTACACTACAATCCCACACAACTTCAGTTCCTAGAAGTATGCAACTGAAAATACTTTCTCTACCAAAAAGGGAAGAAGGAACAGATTCTTAAACTTTAGATATTTTCAAGTTTCAAGGAATCTCTCTAGCTTAAGCCACAGCTTTTTGAAACTGATTTTTCATCCAGAAAGTGGCACTGGCATGATCAATTGCGGCTTGCAAATCTGTTGGGTAGTGTGTAGTCAGCTCATACAGAATTGAGTGCTGTGGCAGTTTAACAAAGTGAAAACTTACATGCTACAAATTTAAATAAGAGGCATCAGCTGAAATTTTATACCAAGATTCCTCAAGCGATACTCAACTCCTACCCCCCACCCCATGTTTTTCCCCTTACCTACCGGCAGTGATGTAGTGCTTTTCAAAGCAAATACCCACACAGCAAATCCAGTGCTGTCCCACTGCAATCCACTATCCACCAAACAGCAGGTCCCAATGCTGCCATCTTGATTCTGTTCAGCCGTCTGCCTCTTCTGGGTGCAGGCAACCAGCTAGCTGATGTACCGGACCTGTCCCATTCCATCCCTAGTTGCTGTGTGCTGATTCTGCAGGCTTTTGGGAGATGTGATGCAAGTATGACAGGCAAAGTAACTATAGACCCTGGGTTATAGGCTTGTACCTTCAGGTGATTGGACAATGGCAAAGCTTTTGTCTACAAGCCCATTACCCTACCCCAGTCCGAGTCCTCAGTTTTGTAGCAAGCAATACAGACTAACCAAGGAATGAAGGGAGGGTGTCCTGTACGCCAAAACATGGAGTTTCTGGGCAAGTCAAAATTCCTCATGACTTAATCTTACAGGACACAGGCAAAGTATTCATAGACCTTGGGGCATACACAAGCAATGAATGAGAAGGGTGGAGAACTAGGCAAAAAGAACAGGCCCAACAAGAAGGGTCAGAAGACCTTCAGTGTGCTGCTGCTAGAACCTTGCAGCCCAAAGCTGTATCCACAGAAGACCAACTAGAATTTCACCTAGTAGAACTTTAAAGAAATGTATGAGCAGAGAACCAAAAGCTGGGCTACAGAGGTCTGGTGCCAGAGAGTCCAGGAAATCCCCACCAATCTGGTGGAATGGGTGCACAAAACTGAAAGGGGAGATTTGTCCTTGAGTGCAGGCTCTGGAGATCAGATTTTCTATTCATTAAGCGAAAGGGCATTTGGAACCAGGGTGCCCATTGCAAGGTCCTGCAGACAAGACAAAGAATCTGTCCATTTGATCAAACTTGTTGCTTTGAGGTAGAATGACTACGTTCATGCAATGAAGATAGATTTCATTCTGATGCTTTGGAACAGAGCACAAGGATGTTAGGACTAGGTCCTCATTGAGGTGGCAAACTAAAACCAGCTCGGACACATCTGACAGATGTGCTAGCACCCAAAAAAGGCGTCATCTATATAGGAATATCCCTGATTGGTTCAAAGGGTGTTTTCTGCAGGGCGCAAAGTTAGGATCCCTAGAAAGCACAAGGTGTTTCAAAAGGGACATGATGCAAGATACACCTACAATAAAAGTTGGAAAGCCAGATGTCTTTAAAAAAAAAAATAAATAAATAATAAAGACTGAAACCAGACCGTAGACTGCTTAAAAGCCAAATTCCGGTCAAGACCACCTGATGGCAAGGCCAGAATGTGAGGTAGAGCTGCACGATTTTGGGAAAAATGAGAATCGCGATTCTTTTGCTTAGAATACAGATCACGATTCTTTAAAATGGTTAAATTTAAAAGAGAAAAAATCAGCTGTAGATGGCACATGCGCAATCAACACGCCGCTCGCTCCCGATGCTCGGGGCTGGTTATTCATTTAATACAGCAAGGGGCGGATGCTTTTCTCAAAGGGGCGGATCTATAGTTAACCATACATCTGCCCCTTTGAGAAAAGCATCTGCCCCTTGCTGTCTTTATAACCATATATACATCTGCCCCTTTGAGAAAAGTATCTGTCCCTTACTGTATTAAATAACCTGCCCCAAGCATTGGGAGCGAGCGGCGTGTTGATTGCGCTTGCGCAGTCCAGGCCAACACTGTGCTCTATGCTGACTGACGTCAGTTCCGGTTGCTGATGTCAGTTCCGATATTGGCTCCATTTGCGTTCCACGCTGGTTCCGTGCTTCCGACTGGGAGATCCGGAAAAACGAGCTATTCCAGCTTGCAGATCGCGCGGGGGGGGGGGGGGTGATCGCGATCTTATATACGATTAATCGTGCAGCTCTAATGTGAGGCACAGCATAAACTCTGCTATCGTTTTGCCAGGCAAAGGAGGATTTCCAGGTATGATAGATGTTTCTGTAAGTGGCTTTTCTTGCTTTAACCACTTCAGCCCCGCTCACTGTATATATACACGTCATTTTTTTGAAGATGGATATCCTCGGTAACGGCAGCAGCTGCTGCCACAACCGAGATATCCATCTTTTCAGTGAGCGATTCTGTACACGATAATGGTGGTCTCAGCGGCGGGTTCGCCGCGAGATCACCGTTATCGGCGGCGGGAGAGGTGCCACCCCCCCTCCCGCCGCTCTCCCGCACCCTCCGCCGCTTACCGGAGCCGTCGGTAGCGGCGGAGGCGATCGGGTCCTTTCCCTGCTGAGGTATGGAGACAAGTGAGGCCAAGATGGCGCCTACCCGTCTCCATACCATGTGACGGCCGGAGCGACGTCATTACGACGGCTCCGCCCACTCTCTTAAAGGCACAAATTTTTTTAGTGTCATTTTTTTAAACGACTTTTTTTTTTTTTTTTTTTTTTTTTTTGCATTTTAGTCTAAATATGAGATCTGAGGACTTTTTGACCCCAGATCTCATATTTAAGAGGACCTGTCATGCTTTTTTCTATTACAAGGGATGTTTACATTCCTTGTAATAGGAATAAAAGTGATCCAAATTTTTTTTTTTTTTAAAAACAGTGAAAAAATAAATAAAATAAAATAAATAATAATAAAAAAAAAAATTTTTTAAAGCGCCCTGTCCCGACGAGCTCGCACGCAGAAGCGAACGCATACGTGAGTAGCGCCCGCATATGAAAACGGTGGTCAAACCACACATGTGAGGTATCGCCGCGACCGGTAGAGTGAGAGCAATAATTCTAGCCCTAGACCTCCTCTGTAACGCAAAACATGCAATCTGTAGAATTTTTTAAACGTCGCCTATGGAGATTTTTAAGGGTAAAAGTTTGACGCTATTCCACGAGCGGGCGCAATTTTGAAGCGTGACATGTTGGGTATCAATTTACTTGGCGTAACATTATATTTCACAATATAAAAAAAAATTGGGCTAACTTTACTGTTGTCTTATTTTTTTTTTCAAAAAAGTGAATTTTTTCCAAAAAAAGTGCGCTTAGAAGACCGCTGCGCAAATACGGTGCAAAAAAAAAGTATTGCAATGACCGCTATTGTATTCTCTAGGATGTTAGAAAAAAAACAATATATAATGTTTGGGGGTTCTAAGTAATTTTCTAGCAAAAAAACCTGTTTTAAACTTGTAAACACCTAAAATCCAAAACGAGGCTGGTCTTTAAGTGGTTAAGCAAGAAGGTCTGAGATTTTTCTCTCAAAGTGGTATTAACCCAAAAACATTTAACATATTAAAGCTTACCATTTCTTAGATGTGGTAGCTGAATTAGTTGTTTTTTTTTTAAAGCTTTGTCCTTTATTTTCATCTCGTGATCCAGCCAGTTTGTTTTTCAACAGAACAAGCCATCCTGCGGATGTTGTAGTTACATGGTTTCTCAACCAACACAAAACAGGGGTACTTAAAATGGTCAGCTTTTATTTATGAACCCTTTATCCCAAAAGAAAAAAAAAAAAATATAGATTAGCCTGAAATGCAAAGATTATCCTGAACCGAGTCCAGAGAAATATAAGCCTCCTAAGTCAGGGCTAAAGGATCCTTGGTCCTGGCGACAAAACAGTTTGTTGAATCTGAAGGCTACATCCTGAGTACCCCATTTCTGATCCAGGTGGTGGCGTCTGCTTTTGAGTTTTCTACTCCTGCGATGTGGACCTCAGCCATTACAGGACAGCAAGTTTTCATCCATGGGATTCTCTTACTTGCGTCAAGGGTACAAGACTCCTGGCGCCCCCTTGATGGTTGATGTAGGCAACAGAGTATTGTATGACTGCACCCTGAGGGTCCTCGCAGAAGTAGTAAGTGTTGCAGAGTCATTCATATTGCTCTGAGCTTCAGGATATGGATGGGAAAATTGGCTTTCACAGATGATCATGTTCCCCGGACCATGAGTGACATTAACACTCCACTCAGGCTTGAAAGATGGGCACCTACAGTATTCTCACTTTCCAGTTGTAAGGAAGGAAAGACTTTCCCCTGTTTAGGCTGGTTTGGTGATCCACCAAGTTAGAGAATTCCTTGCATGGCTGGAGAGAAGACTAGAGCAGATTTTTTAAAATGGACCACTCAACTGCAGGCTTGCAACATCTGAATTACCTTATGTTTGCAAATAGCTGGAAGGGAGAGTCAAGAAGAAAGGGTAGTCTAGATAACCAGTGACTTGCATGCCCTGAGTTTTAAGAAGGGCAAGAAGAGGTCCCTTTGTGAATGCTGAGAATAAGCGGACAGTGTAACAATTAGAAATGGCTATCACTGCAAAGCGCAGAAAGTGCTGAGGTGGATAAATGAAAATGCAGATGGGCATCGTGGTTGTCTACAGATGCTAGGTATTCCCCATTTCAGGGAGGCAATAACCAACCTTGCGGATTCCATGCAAAATTTTAGAATTTAAAGGAATTTGGGGATTTTGAGTTCAGAATAGGATGAAAACCCCACTGTGCTTTGGTATCATGGACAGGTTTGAGCAAAAACTTTTGAACCAGTCTTGTGAAGGTACTGACAACTAATTCCTAGGACAAGGACTAGGAAGGACCTAGCAAAAACTGAGGTATACTTGGAGTGGGAGGGGTTATATCAAGTTGATCACTTTTTGCAATCAAATCCTTTTGTGGGTAATATAACCATAACTGCCTCTTAATTCTCGGTCTTATAAAGTGGAACTTTAATAAAATAAAAATGGGCAAACAGGATTTTTCTTTTCCAATGATTTTTATTGAAAAAAGTTAACAATGAGGTACAAAATAGTACAAGTATATATTAAACAATGGTGTTAACAGACAGGATTTTTAATGCAGAAGAGACCTGCTTTTCTTCTTCTGCATTAAAAGTTACTCACCTGCATATCTGTCCCTGTACAGTGAGGTGCTCATTGTACAAATTTGGCAAAGCCGAAGCTGACTTTACTCCCGCACATGCGAGGAAGTGACGTCATCTCAGCACAGCCAGTGAAAGCAGCTGGTAATCGAAAACTGGAAGCCAGCCACCTGAAAATGTCAGCAGCCAGCTCTGAAACACATCACTGGACTGAAGGGGAGTATAGTTCCACTTAAATGAACAAGAGGGAAAGGAGCGGTTTTCAATGATGTCTATTTGGATACCTGTGCTGCTCTGCAGTGCAATTTAGAGATACAGGTGCATCTCAAAATTAGAATATCAAAAAGTTAATTTCAGTAATTCAATTGAAAAAAGTGAAACTAAATTTGATATAGATGTGTTACACAGTGATATATTTCAAGCATATTTCTTTTCATTTTGACGATTATGGCTTACAGCTAGTGAAAACCAAAAATTCAGTATTTCAAAAAAAAAAAAAAAAAAAATGGACTACTATAGAAGGCCAATTAAAAAAAAAAAATTACATAAATGTTGGCTTACTGAAAAGTATGTCCATGTACAGTATAGTATACACTCAGTACTTATTTAGGGCTCCTTTTCCATAAATCACTGCGGCGATCGGCTGAGGTGTTATGAAAGCCCAGATTTCTTTGATGGTGGCTTTCAGCTCATCTGCATTGTTGGGCCTGGTGTCTTATATTGCTCTTGACCATACCTCACAGATTCTCTATGGGGATAGGCGAGTTTGTTGGCCACACACAGTGATACCATGATTAAACCAGGTATTGGTACTTTTGGCAGTGTGGGCAGGTGCCAGGTCCTGCTGGAAAATTAAATCAGCATCTCCATAAAGCTGGTCAGCCGAGGGAAGAATAAAGTGCTCTAGAATTTCCTGGTAGAGGGCTGCGCTGACTTTGGACTTGATAAAACACAGTGGACCAACACCAGCAGATGACATGGCTCTCCAAATCATTTACTGTGGAAACTTCACACTGGACCTCATGCAACTTGGATTCTATATGCCTGTCCTCTTTCTCCAGACACTGGGACTTTCATTTTCAAATTAAATACAACAACATTTTCCACATTCCGTGATGATTTTGAGAGCCATGTCATCTGCTGGTGTTGATCCAGTGTATTCTATCAAGTCTAGAGCACTTCATGCTTCCCTCTGCTGACCAGCTTTGTGGAGATGCGGATTTCATTTTCCAGCAGGACTTGGCAGCTGCCCACACTGCCAGAAGTACAAATATCTGGTTTAGTGATAATGGAATCACTGTGCTTGATTGGCCAGCAAACTCAACTGACCTAAACCCCACAGAGGATCTGTGGGGTATTGTCAAGAGGAAGATGAGACACCAGACCCAACAATGCAGATGAGCCAAAAGCCACAATCAAAGAAACCTGGGCTTCCATAACCTCAGCATTGCCACAGGCTGATCGCCTCAATGCCACTCCACATTAATGCAGTAATTCATGCAAAAATGTTCATGCAAAAATGTTCTGAGATGCACCTGCATATTCATGCAAGTATTCACACAAAAACACATGCACTTAGAGCCAACTGACAGATATGCTAAAAAAAAAAAAAATGCACTTTACAAGCAGTTTTATGTAATTGTCACATGGAGACCCTGGTAAACATACAAAAAGGAAATAGAAAATGCAGGTCAATGCAATAAAGTGCACAATAATATGCACATATAGGTTGGAATGAGGCTTTACAGAGGTAGTTTTGGACATGTGGATCATCTCAGCAAATCCTAAGTGAAAACAAACATGGAAAAATTCAAGCCTCATTTACAAGGCTAATAGTGAGAAATGGTTCACTCATATTTATGCATGAATAATATGATGTAATCACTCTGGCAGACCAAATGTGCCAAGGACACCTAAACAAGGCTGGTTTTGCAAACACATTAACCAAAGACTGACTTCTTCGATCACTGTTTATAAAGTAGATTACAATGCTATCACCATGAGGGAAAGCTGGGCCAAATTACACTGCAACTCTTCTAGTTCAATATACAAAATGATAAATGAAAGATTTCATAAATGCTTCAACATATTCCAGGTGGCAGCTGGAAAGCTGTAATCTATGTGCCATTTTACTTTGTATCACAGTATGCAATCCTCCAATGTTCTATTCCCTCATCTGGCATTGAGGCTGTATTGTATCTGTGGCTATTTGATCCCCTGCAGATTTTGTAAATTTGCCCACTTACAAAGAAATGAAGGGTCTATAATTTTTATCATAGGTGTATTTTAAATGATAGAGACAGAATAGATAGAGAACAGAAACCAAAAAAAACAACACATAACACAAATGCTATGAATTAAGCTGCAGTTCAGAGGAAAAAAAAAAAATTGATCCCCAAGAAACACATGACTTCGTACTTGGTGGAGAAACCCTTGTTGGCAAGCACAGAGGTAAGACTTATTGTAGTCGGTGACCAGGTTTGCACACTTTTCAGGAGGGATTTTGGTCCACTTTTTACAGATCTTCTCTAAATCCTTAATGTTTCTAGGCCATCTCTTGACAACTCAAAGTTTCAGTTCCCTCCCTAAATTTTCTATAGGATTAAGGTCTGGAGACTTACTAGGCCACTCCATGACCTAATATGCTTCTTTAGCCACTTTGTTGCCTTGGCAGTATATGTTTTGGGTCATTGTCATGCTGGAAGACCCATCTTCAAATGCGGCGAGTCGAGTTAATGCCAAAGGGCTCAATTTTGGTCTCATCTGACCACAGTACTTTCTCCCAATCCTTCTCTGAATCATATGTTCATTGTCATGACTGTACATGTACCTTCTTGAGGGGGACACGCTGTGTTTGGAGGAAAAAAAATGCCAACTATGACCCTAAACACCAATCACTATAGTCAAGCAGAGGTGGAGACATTATGCTTTGGGGCCGTTTCTCTGCTAAAAGGTACAGACCGACTTTGCCACATTGAGGGGCCAATGGACAGGGCCATGTAATGTAAAATCTTGGGTGAGAACCCAGAACACTGAAGATGGGTCATGGATGGGTCTTTCAGCATGACAATGACCCAAAACATACTGCTAAGGGAACAAAAGGAGTGGCTAAAGGAGCCCATTAAGGTCATGGAGTGGCCTAGCCAGTCTCCGGACCTTAATCCTATAAAAAAAAAAAAAAAAATTGTGGAGGAAGCTGAAACTTCGAGTTGCCAAGCAACAGCCAAGAAACCTTAAAGATTTAGAGAAGAACTACAAGAAGCGTCTTACCTCTCCACCAAGTACCAAGTCATGTTTTGTTTGGGGATCAAATACTTATTTTACGCACTGAACTGCAACTCAACTTAACTTTTGTATCATGTTTTTTCTGGATTTTTGGTTTATATTCTGCCTCTATCATTTAAAATCCACCTATGATAAATTATATAGACCCCTCATTTCTTTGTAAGTGGGCAAACTTACAAAATCTCTAGGGGGATTATATACACACACAGTATCTCACAAAAGTGAGTACATCCCTCACATTTTTTGTAAATGTTTTATTACATCTTTTCATGTGACAACACTGAAGAAATTACACTTTGCTACAATTTAAAGTAGTGCATGTACAGCTTGTATAACCGTGTAAATTTGCTGTCACCGCAAAATAACACACAGCCATTATTGTCTAAACTGCTGGCAACAAAAGTGAGTACACCCCTAAGGGAAAAAGTCCAAATTGGGCCCAAAGGATCAATATTGTGTGGCCACCACCATTTTCCAGCACTGCCTTAACCCTCTTGGGCATGGAGTTCACCAGAGCTTCACAGGTGCCACTGGAGTCCTCTTCCACTCCTCCATGATGACATCACGGAACTGGTGCATGTTAGAGACCTTGCGCTCCTCCCCTTTTCCATTTGAGGATACCCCACATATGCTCAATAGGGTTTACGTCTGGAGACATGCTTGGCCAGTCTATCACCTTTACCCTCAGCTTCTTTAGCAAGGCAGTCATTGTCTTGGAGGTGTGTTTGGGGTCGTCCTGTTGGAATACTGCCCTGTGGCCCAGTCCCCAAAGGGAGGAGATCAGGCTCTGCTTCAATAGGTCACAGTACATGTTGGCATTTTATGGTTCCCTAAATGAACTGTAGCTCCCCAGTGCCGGCAGCACTCATGCAGCACCAGACCATGACACTCCTACCCGCCATGCTTGACTGTAGGCAAGACATAATATATCACATACATATATACACACGCTTTTTTTCTCTGTATACTTTTATAGCAGAAAATATTTCTGTACTTTTCATGCATTTTTTTTATACTTGTAAACTAAACACTAGTGCGGTTTCACATTGGAAGGATCTGTTGTGTGTTTAGGCACTATTCACACCCATGAGATACCATGTGTCATCGTAACTCTTGCAATGCTGTGAACAGGCCTCAAGTATACCAGAAATTAACATATATATTTTTCTTAGTTATCTATGACAGAAATGTAGAGAATGTGAAAGATTTATATTTACCAGTCAAAGTTTCAATTATAGCATACCTGATCATACTCTGATGCACCAGGGTAGAGAGGCCATCCAAGGAACAATTCTGCTATGACACAACCCAAGGACCACATGTCTATTGCTTCACAAAACGGCAACCCAAGAATTATTTCAGGTGCCCTGGCAAGAAAGCAAAATATTTAAAATTGATGAAGTTTAAAGAATAAAAAAAGAATTGTAACTTAAATACCACTAATTGCAGGGCAAGATTTTTTAACTTGATTACACAATCATAAATCATAGTAGTCAACAGCCAGACTACTCAGTGTAAAACATTTTTTTTTTTTTTTTAAGAAAAAAAGCTAAACACACCTTAAGCCCCGTACACATGGGCAGAATGTCGGGAGAGATTTGCCGGTTTGAGGAAAAAAAAAATTAAATTAAAAAACACTCCCTGTATGTCGGTCTGGCTGACATACGTTGGACATGCATGCTAGAAAACCAGCAGCCGATCAACTCCTGATCAGCACTCTAAGCCAATGGCAGAGAGCATGGATCAGTGTTCTGAACACAACAGCTCAGCGGGGGGGGGGGGGGATTGCTCTACTAACCTCTCAGTTAGTACAGCAGCTCTGACCAGAGCCGTCAGTTTTTTAATGCAACCCATGTACCAAGCTTTAGCTTTTAACACAATCTGAGGGTTGTACCAAGCTACTCTGGTCGTAAGAAATCAAATAGTGTATGGCACGTTTTCAAAAAGTACAAACTCAAATTTGTAAATGGTGTAACAGTGCAACAGGTCTAAAGGCAGGCTAAGCAGTCCCACATCATATTCACTCCAAGTTTCATGGCTCAAATATAGATTTACTGTTGGAGTGTAGTGTTTTACTTACCCTCCAAAAAAGGCTCATCTCCACTTCATCTGGTCTTTGTCAGACTTCTACTCCTAAAGAAAACTGCAATAATATGGTACACTCCATCTAATAAAATCTGAACAGATTAAGGAACTGTAAAGTCACTTTATAAATTAAAATAGGTTCATACTTACCTGATCTGTGCAATGGCATTTCTTCCGGGGTCATGACACTCTTTTCCTCCTCTTTGTGCCCCACGGCAAGCCCCTTGCTTTTGGGGCACATTTGGCAGCTAGCTTCAGAGCTGGTTTGTGTATCCATACACACAGCGTCACTCAGGCCCACCCCTCAATTTAATTTACAGCAGCAGGAACAATAAGCTCCAGCTGATATCTACAAAGCCTTTGAGAACAGAGAGAAGACCTGCAGTCAGAGACAGAACCAGATCAATAAAGGACTCAGGTAAGTATTATGGAGGGGGGCGGGGGGAACTAACATTGGAAGGTTTTTTACTTTAATGCAGAGAATGCATAAGGCCCCTTTCACACGATCGGACCATTCAGGTCCGCCTGTCAGTTTTGACAGCTGACCTGAACGAGAGCTCCGTGTTAGCCTATGGAGCGACGGATGTCAGCGGAGACATGTCCGCTGACATCCGACCCAGTCCGATCCGCTGAAAGCAGATGGATGGCCCTACGTCCAGATCCATCGCTGGCGGATCAGATCGGGTGAGATCTAATGAAAACGGACATGCTGTCCGTTTTCATCCGATCCCTCAGGCAGCAGCGGCGCCCGGCAAGCCCCTCCCCGCTCAGTGAGCAGAGAGGGACCTGTCATCCGCTGGCTCAGCGGAGATCAACGGAGAGATCTCCCGCTGAGCCGGCGGACCGAGCCGGGCTCTGTGGAAACGGAGTCTGCCTCGTGTGAATGAGGCCTAAAAAGGTAAAAACCCTCTAGCGTATAGAATCACTTTGTCTTCCTTTCCAGACTTAACCTTATTCATTCTTAGGTGCTTGGAAATCATTAATCAGGCTATTCTGCACTGTGAAAAAGGAGCGATTTTTTTTTTTTATAGCAACAATTAACAACCCTGATAAGAGTGAGTGATTATAATTAGCCAATCAGTAGACTTGTCAATACAGGTGTGCCTAACTTTTGCTTGTGTGTAAGGCCTGGTTTATTGGAGATGTTCACATCTCTTTCAGCCTTTGCTTTTTGGGAAGTCCAAACGGTTTTTGGTTTAATCCACCTCAATGGAGATGCTGCAGAAAAGCATGTAGTGGTGGGGCGTGGGGGCGTGGGGGGGGTGGGGTGGGAGTACTCCTGCAGAGCTTTTTTGTTCTGCCAGCGGGGAGCCTTCAAGATAATTAGTGTTGATTCAACCCGTCCCTGCTGAACTGGATGAATTTTGATCCAAGTATGGTTGGCTTAAGGCGTCTACTTGCTACCCAGGGTCAAGCCTTATCAGATAAAGAAAAAAAAAAAAATTAATTTATTGCTGTATATATTACTGCTATGGACTTATATTTTTGTCTGTACCCCGATGCAGATTTCCCCCAACTTTTTATCTGGTAAAACTTGTCAGTAGGGCAGGAAGTGAGGGTACGTGTTTCTAACAGCTGTGGCTAGTAGCATAAACCTGAAATGAGATTTAATCTTTCCCAATTAGAATGTTGGCTTTGCATACAGTTTAAAAGGGCTAGTGAACTTTTCCACAAAGTTTGCTTATCTTGTCATTAACCCTCATAAGGTCTAGAACCCACCAATCATTGTTTACATCGCTGCATGGGCTTCTTGATCTGATGTCTGCACCGCTGCAGTTGAACCCTCTAGGCTTCCGGAGGTAGGGCAAAAAGTTTTATATTTTTGTATCCCAAAGGGTTAAAAAACTTTCCCACAAATTTTCTTTATCCATTAAAGGGGTTATAAACCCCTTTTTTTCAAAAATATCAAACATGTTATACTAACCTCCACTGTGCAGTTCGAACTGCACAAAGTGTCCCCAATCTACCTCTTCGGGTGTCCCTCAGCGGCGCGGGTGGCTCCTCTTCGCACTGAGTGTCCACGTTGGAGCTCTCCTTGGTGGACACCCGTGCAGGCACTCTCGAGTCCTGCAACTGTGTGCATTCACACAGAACACAGGACTCGGCCACGCCCCCAGGTGCCACATCATTGGATTTGACAGCAGCAGGAGCCAATGGCTGTGCTATCTATCCAATCAGGACAGGAGACACCAGCTACAAATGGTGTGCTCGCTCCTAAGGTAAGGGGGGGGGGGGGGCTGCAGCACCACAGGTTTTTCAACAATGCATAGACTCCATTAAGGTGAAAAACCATGAGGGAACCCCTTTAAGATAAAACAATGTGCAATATTTATTTTGGCCCATCTAAAGATCAACATATTTCAAATTCCAGAAATACAAACGATTTGATGGGGTTCACAGAGTTTCTTCTAAACTAGAAATATCCACAATAGAAAGATATACAACATGTGGGTCAACTTACTAACAAAACAATGCATAGCAGGTAAAATAACAGCAGCCATCTGTTCCAGTATGTGCCTGCCAGCATCATAAATCAACAGTAAACACATTAACTGTGGTACAACACTGAAAGAGTTGCTACAGCAACTGTATTATATAAACTTTCTGGGGCAATGTGGGAGGTTTTCCTAAAAAGGTAGAAGACTATACAAAAACAAAAAAAAAACAAAACAAAAAAAAAAAAAACGACCTCATTTAGTAAAGGGAAACGGCTTTCTTGGCCCCATAAAAGTCAACATTCATTAAAATTAAGATTTTACAAAGTTAACTTCAACATAAAATTACTTAAGTAATATTTTAACAAAACAAGTATAAGAAATGTCTTTGGTGTATAAGAGATGTGGACTGGAAGATCTTTAAATACAAATACAGGTAGCAAACAGAACTCGTTTTCATTTTTAGCATGGCCTAAAATAACCAAAGCCATATAGGTGGGTGTTTTATCATGCTCAAGCTTTCACGCCTGTAGCAGCAGGTTGATTAATCAGTCGCCAAGAACACGCATACTTCTGTGTTTGTGCGTCAAAGCCAAAACTCTGTCCAAGCATATTTAGTCACAGGGCTGCAACAGCACAAGCAACTTTAGCCAGGAAAGCTGACACAATGTTTCCCCTTGACTTAATATAGTTAAGGCAGGCTATAGACCTGCACCTTCCTGCAACCACAGTAGAGATAGCCAGCATGGAACAAATTTCAGAGGGTAGTATTGGGGGCATTAGTGGTAGGTTGACTACACCACCTAAACCCGAAGTACAGTAAGGCCCTATTTGCAAACCTCAGAACACCCAATAAGAAGATAGTATGAGACCGGTCTAAACTAAGTGGCATGTTCGCCAATGCCAGGAGTCTGGCGGATAAGATGGGTTAACTAGAGATACTGTTGTACGAAAAGGATTTAGATTCTGTAGGAATTTCAGAGACTTGGTTCAACAGCTCATGATTGGCTGGCAACCATTCAAGGGGATTTCCTATATTGCAGGGAAAGAAAGGGTCAAAAGATCGAGAGGGGCATGCCTGAATATCAAAAAGGATGTACAAGTAAATGTGAGAGACAACATCTCTAAGGGAGCTAAGGAGGAGGTGGCATCCCTATGGGTAGAGCTACAAATGGAGGAAACCAAGGGTAAAGTAATACTGGGAGGATGCTATAGGCCCCCTAACCAGAGGGAGGTGGACCTATCACAATTTGTTTTAGCGGCAATAGGAAATTTTATTTATCCAGAAAGACTGGACGGAAGGACCCATGCAATCATCTAAAGCGCGGCATTTCCTATATGTCTTGCAGGACAATTTCATGGGTCAGATGGTAAATGCACAAACTAGAAACAGAGTTACTAGACCTACCGATTAACAATATAGAACTTATCATGGATGTAGAAATACGGGGCAATTTAGGAAGCAGCGATCACAGGTCAATTAGTTTCAGTATAAATCACACAAATAGGAAACATAAGGGGAATACAAAGATACTGAATTTTAAAAGTCAACTTGCCTAAACTACGATCCTTGCTAGAAGGTACTAAATGGGATAAAATCTTACGAACACAGAACAAATGGGTATGCTTTAAAAGCATATTAAATAAGGGTATTAGCCAGTACATCCCAATGGGAAATAAATTTAAAAGAGCTAATAAAAGTCCTGGGTGGCTTAACTTCAACGTCATGACACCGGTTCCTCTCCCCTCTGTGTACTGCTCTGTACAGTGGAGGGGAGAGATCGGATGGCAGCAGTGCCAATACCCTGCCAATATATTATTACAGTGGGGGAGATTGTGGATATTATAACAGTTGGGGAGATGATATGGATATAACAGTGGGGGAGGTTTTTTTTGTTGATCCGAAAATGACCCAAACCGTGACTCCTGATCCGAGGAACAATCCGAACCGTGAGTTTTTTGATCCGTTGCACCCCTATAATTTATTCATAAACGATCTGGAGGATGGGATAAACGCAATCTCAGTAAAGCAGGGCAATTTCTCCGCAGGATGTGGTAACCTTACAAGAAGATCTGAACAAATTAATGTGGTGGGCAACTACATGGCAAATGAAGTTTAATTTAGAAAAATGTAAAATAATGCATTTGGGTGGCAAAAATATGAATGCAATCTACTCACTTGAGGGAGAACCTGTGGGGGAATCTAGGATGGAGAAGGACCTGGGGGTCCTAGTAGATAGGCTCAGTGCTGGCATGCAATGCCAAGCTGCTGCAAGCAGACAGAATATTGGCATGTATTAAAAAGGATATTAACTACAGAGATAAAATGATAATTCTCCCACTCTACAAGACTCTGGTCCAGCCACACCTGGAGTATGCTGTCCAGTTCTGGGCACCATTCCTCAGGAAGGATGTGCTGGAACTGGAGAGAGAGTCCAGGGGTCGGGGGTCTGGAACTGGTGGAGGAAGCCACCCCTAGAAGACCACGATTAATCGCCGGCAGGCTAGTTGTATCCAAAGTTGATCGACCCACTTGGTACATTCAGCCTGTCCATTAGCAGTTTGAATCTCGGCTGCCAATTAAGGCAATGGATATCAGTATAAGAGGAACAGTCATTTGCACAAAACCACAGTGAGCACAAGAGACCTGTCACAAACCGGAACACATAACAATGGTTAAGGTGACAAAGTTGGTTGAAATAAAAAAATCCCTTCCTTCGTGTCCAGTATCCCACTCATTCCCATGTGTGTTGAATGCACAGTTCCTTGCTGAACACACTTTCTCCTGCAACCCCAGCATCACTACTCTAGTGGTTGATGGAAGGAACCATAATGCACAGCTTTGGACATTGACAGCACATCCAATGTATGTCTGATGCCCGAGTCACTTTAAAGTGGTTTTCCCAAAAACAGAGCCTGACTGGGTCCTATTCCAAACCCAAAAAGACTATCTGCATGGAAAGTCTGTATAAATGTCAACATCCAGCTAACACTGCCCAAGAACAAATTATTGGCACCCGATGAATCGAGTGCCAATAATTGAGTCGATGTAGGCTGAGCGACAACTGTGGTTTTCTGCAGTCTTAAATCAAAACTTTTGCAGCAACAGATAAGCTTACAGTGTAATTACCAAACAATAGCAGAAATTTGTGGGCCAACCATAGGCAAATTCTTCCCATACAATCATACTAACTTCACAATTCTTACATAGTTTATACTCAAATGAGTCCTTTAAATTGAGGTCAACAGCTAAACATATTGCCTGTAAACAGTTGATGCTCTCAAGTTACACTATTTATAGTGATAGCGCAACTGCTGCAAACACAGATTAGCACATCCGTGACTAAAAAGGTGCAATGAATAGAGTGATGTTGCACTGTCAAGTATCAATATATCACGATAGGCGAACAAAATAAATGTGTAAACAATAGCATATAATATACATACACAGAAAAATAAGTGCAAAGAAATAAAATAGCAACAATGTGCAAAGTGACCACACTCATGCCAACCAAATCAAACAAAAATATAGTCCAGGTGCAGACAGCAGTGTCAAAAGAGGTGTAGGGGTAGATAAACCATCTCTAACCAATAAGGTGAATGGTGTCTATTCCTTATAGCTGTTGTGACACCTCAGTGCTCACTAGCAGCTCACCTTACTGCTGTAAGGCAACAGCATTAGATAAATTGGTTTCTCTCTAGGGCAGTGGTCATCAACCCTGTCCTCAGGGCCCACTAACAGGCTAGGTTTTATGTATTACCTTGGGGAAATGTAGACTAGAATACTGCAATGAGCAGCAAATTATATCACCTGTGATGTATTTCAGTTATCTTGCAAACCTGGCCTGTTAGTGGGCCTTGAGGACAGGGTTGATGACCACTGCTCTAGGGGACCAAGTAGCTCTGCCCACCTCAAAGGATGTTTTCACTAATACACAGCCTGTGGATCTCTGGGATCAGGAAAACCCACTAAGAATCCTGGGGGTCCTAAGGTCCTACCCAATCTTCTCAATATCGATATGAAGGAAGGAATCTCCAATAGTGCAGTACGTTTTTAAAAAGATAAAAACAGCCAATTACTCACATTGGATCAGTAAAAACAAACATACAATCCACGAGCGCCAAGCTCGTCCTCCTGCATCACTTCCGGTATGGCCATCACCCAATCCCGACACACCGTCACGCCCATGTGACTTCATCAGGGGTTAACTGGCATAAATGGTGTCTTTATATAGTGAGATAGGGATATGTATTGGCGGCCATTTTTTGTAGCCTCCCATTGTAAAGAATTGTAGTGGCCATTTTCCTGTAGATATTCGGTCAGCCATTTTCCAGAAGATATGCATAGTTTGTATCTTTCTCCACTAGATACGCGTGGAGTGATGGTGGCATATTTGACTATATGGGCAAATCCTACATGGATGGCAAACATAGCAAAGCCCAGGGACACTGAAAATGGTGCAGGTTACAGAGATAACACTATCCCTATAAGCTCTAGGTGATTGAAATGACCCAATAATCAAACTATATATACACACACGAATACATACCATGAACAGTATAAAATTATATAACGAGTAAATGTAAAAAATACAATAAAGCAGCATATAAATGTGAATATGATTTAAAAAGGGACGGTACCAATGGCGTGGGATCTATTATGTAAAAATAGTGTAAATGACAGCTGAGGGAAATACAAACAGAAACGGGCCACTGAATAAAATTAACTAGAGGGTAAATCTATGCAAACTCAGATGCCAATAGAAGGCAATTATCTCAAATAATTCAAAGATCATTTTTGTAAATGTCTGTCTGCAGTATATGCCAATGGCGCTGTATAATCCTTAATTTTTTTATATTGTATATTATAGTCGAGAATGATGGGTACTTGATCCAAATATTGGTCCAGTAGTCTATTCTTATGGACAACTGCTGTTCTATCCATTTGTGCTGCTTCTGCTATTTTCTCTTCAATAAAGACTTATCCATCAATAAATCTGTGACCCATTTTTTGAGCCCGTTTTGCATAACCAACTGGTACAATTGCTTCCAAGTCGCATAAGTTGATCTTTGGGTATGTTGTAAAGCCAGTTGGCATGATGGCAAACTTTACATAGAGAGATAGCTGTTCCAGTCTACATTTTTTAAATGCGTTTTTGTGATAAGTTGAAAGGAGATGTTACTATCAGTTTCCCAGGAGAGTTTGTGGTTTCCATCATTGATGTTTAATGATTGGAGAAATTCCTGTAGATGGTCTCCCTTCCATAAAATAGTTTTTTTTTTAATAAAAAAAATGTAATATTCATATAGACACAGATTCTTCCTCTCATTGGGCCATAAATAATCCTGCCACACTGGGAGCAAATTTGGCCCCTATGGCCACACCTGTTAGCTATTTCTGGTATCATCATATTTTTTTTTTTTTTAAAACAGAAATCTAGGAATGTAACAAGATATTTCCTTTGTTTACACAGCATAGTGTTGTAAATGTTCTAAGCCCTACCCTCATTTTGTGGCCCCACATCAAAAATCAAAAGAAAAAGAAGTTGCGCTAGGTGCATACAAATTGTGATAGGATGAAAAAATCCTGCTGCTGTGCACTATAACCCCGATATAAGGGCACAAAAAAAAAAATATAATACAAAAAGTGCAGCGCTGGACATGTGAAATAAATAGTGAAATTTACTAAACCAGATAATAAATTAGTGAAAATTAATCAATATATAAAGTGATAACCTATAAACATAGATTATAAATTATTTTTAAACGTGAACTTGTGAATAAATAAAAATGGAAAAAAGTTCCTGTAAATAAAACTTATTAAAGGTGCATAAAAGTCCAAAATAATGGATTTGATGTAATGTAGATTTCAGGAGTGCATCTTCAATAATCAATATTGCCCACCACCGGATAGGTGAATAAAAGGCTTACCAGAAAGCCTGTGACCGCCCTTATTCAGGGGGGTCAAAACAGGCTTAGCAGATATGGGGGGACCACCACAGGGATACTCCAGTTGACACCTGATGGACTGGTGAGTCAGGACTCCTTGTCAGATAACGAGCCAACCGATAACCGTTGTGGATATTCTCCCGAATCCTGTCCTCTCATGGGACAAATTTAAAGTTTCCACGGATCCAGTGCAAAAAGATGTAATATATAGTGCCAAAAGGAGACAAAAAGAAAATGCTCCACTGGTGCAGATAACCTTGGTTTTCTTTTTATTGGCAAATTTGCAGTATCAAACATTAAAAAGCAAAAAAAACGAAGTAAAAACAAACAAGTAAATAAATTGTGTAAATTGTGGCCCCACATCAAAAATCAAAAGAAAAAGAAGTTGCGCTAGGTGCATACAAATTGTGATAGGATGAAAAAATCCTGCTGCTGTGCACTATAACCCCGATATAAGGGCACAAAAAAAAAAAAAACAAGTTTGTTTTTACTTTGTTTTTTTGCTTTTTAATGTTTGATACTGCAAATTTGCCAATAAAAAGAAAACCAAGGTTATCTGCACCAGTGGAGCATTTTCTTTTTGTCTCCTTTTGGCACTATATATTACATCTTTTTGCACTGGATCCGTGGAAACTTTAAATTTGTCCCATGAGAGGACAGGATTCGGGAGAATATCCACAACGGTTATCGGTTGGCTCGTTATCTGACAAGGAGTCCTGACTCACCAGTCCATCAGGTGTCAACTGGAGTATCCCTGTGGTGGTCCCCCCATATCTGCTAAGCCTGTTTTGACCCCCCTGAATAAGGGCGGTCACAGGCTTTCTGGTAAGCCTTTTATTCACCTATCCGGTGGTGGGCAATATTGATTATTGAAGATGCACTCCTGAAATCTACATTACATCAAATCCATTATTTTGGACTTTTATGCACCTTTAAAAAGTTTTATTTACAGGAACTTTTTTCCATTTTTATTTATTCACAAGTTCACGTTTAAAAATAATTTATAATCTATGTTTATAGGTTATCACTTTATATATTGATGATTAATTTTCACTAATTTATTATCTGGTTTAGTAAATTTCACTATTTCACATGTCCAGCGCTGCACTTTTTGTATTATATTTTGTGGCCCCACATGCCTGGTGATGATGAATGATCATATACAATACAAGAAGGTCCCTAATCTACTTTAATTCTAAAAGTTGTAGCATGTGTTTGGTATGCCCTGGTGTTTTGAACTGCAGGTTGTAAATACTTGTCTATTGACCCATCCTGGCTGCTATAGATTCTATGCCATTCACTATTGGTCTAGGTCAGTGTTTCTCAATTTTTACCTTCGAGGAACCCCTGGCAAAAAGTTTGAGAACGAGGAACCCCTGAAATAATGTTCACATCAACAGCTCATGGAACACTGGTATGGTCAGCGAGCTGTTAAAGATTATTTGTAGAAATAGCATTAAAGAATATTAAAAACGTACCTATTTAATGTGAAACTTGTGCTTTCTTTTCCTGCAGAGCTGATCCAATTAAGGGGGCGCGACGGGGCACATGACATGGTACAGACTGTGGGGGACACAGCTGGACACACTTCAGTACCGCCTTTCTTCTGGCTTCGGAACTCATTTCATATCTCCTCCAGTGGCGCGTTGTCTCCCCCCGGCCCCTCCTCTCCACCCCAGATGATGTCACATACGACCACTCGGGAAGAACAGGAGGGGAGGAGGAGAGGGACCAGTGGGGAACAGCGCGCTACAGCCAATAGGATGCCAGCCACTTCCCTGCCTATCTCTGCCTGTGTCTGTGCGATCCTCCTGTCAGCTGCCTGCGACTGACAGATAGCTGCGGAATCCTAGGGTTCCGTGGAACCCCGGTTGAGAATCACTGGTCTAGGTGGTGGATTCATCTTCTTATGCATTTTCAGTATTGAGTAAATAACTGGTGTCTGACACATTTCTGTCAAATATTTTGCTCTCTTCAGTATGTGCTTCTCGAGTCCTAGATGTGCCACTTTTTCAATTTTTTTTTTTTGAATTTGAAGATGGGATTACTTGGTAAAGTCAAATAAGTATATTTATCTTCCAATAGTTTGATCAGGTTTTCGTGGGTACTGTTCGATTGAATTACGATTTCCCCCTCCCTTGTCTGCTGGCCTGATGACCACATCATTCCTCTTCGTCAATTTGCAGATGCTGTTTTATATGCTTTGGTTCTTCTTGATCTTCATATCTCCAACAGCCTTTAAAACCAATTTCTTTAACAGCTCAATATATCCATTATCCTTGATCATGGGATTAAAAAGATGTGTTCCGTAAATTACTTTGTAGAATTTCTTCATTCCTCTGTGGTGGTTGCAATCCATATTTAATAGGGTTACCCAACATACTTCTTGATGTTAAGTTTCCTGGTATACTTCTGTATTCCCATACAAGTTTGGAATCAAGAATTTTGATATGTGCATATTTTAACCCTTTATCCAGTACCCCAATTTCCTTTTGTGTCAAGGGTTTATCACTAAGGTTAAAAATTCCTTCTCCAATTCTTTTTGCTTGTTTTCTCTTTCCTGCTCTGCGCCCTCTTCTTTCTACATTTCTTGTTTGTCTCATTTCTTTTCTTCTTGGTGGATGGTTTTCGGCTCCTCTTCCTAAAAAAAAGAGGCATCGGGTCCTGGTTCCATTTAATTATCGCAGTAGTATCTGGCTTGCCTTCAAACTCCATGTTGATCTCTTAAAGGAACGTAATAGCTATAAGTGCGGTTTGGGCTCCTATCGTATGGTCTATATCAGTGATATGCAATTAAAGGACCTCCAGCTGTTGCAAAACTACAAGTCCCATCATGCTTCTGCCTCTGGGTGTCATGCTTGTGGCTGTCAGTCTTCTAATGCCTCATGGGACTTTTAGTTCTGCAACAGCTGGAGGTCCGCTAATTGCATACCCCTGGGGTCTATATGAATCCTGAGGTGGGGCTCGTCATTCCCTTGGACCATTATTGTACATAGCTGCAGGGCTCCTTTTATGGTATCTGTACATGGAAGCCACCTTATTGGAAAAACAATAGAAGACCTAATTGGAATAGACCCAATCATGGACCAAGGAGCCCTCCACAAGATGCATACAGATACCATGAAAGGAGCCCTGGCCTAGGTACAAATAATGGTCCAATGGAAAGACAAGGCCCACCTCAGGATTCATATAGATCATATGATAGAAGCCCAATCCCTACTTATAACTATTAGGCTCCTTTAAGGGATCAACATGGAGATGGAAGGCAAGACAGACACTACTATGAGAATTATCCGGAACCAGGACCCAGTGTTTTTTTTGCTTTTTTAGGGAGAGAAGCTGAGAATCATCCACCGAGAAGAAAAGAAATAGAGGAAGAAGTCTACACAAAAGAAAAAAAAAAAAAAAAGGGTGCAGAGCAGGAAAGAGAAAACAAGCGAAAAAACCAGAAAAGGAATTTTTAATCCGAGTAATAACCCCTTACCTTAAGCGGAAATTGGGGTCCTGGATAAAGGGTAAAAATATGCACCTATCAAAAATCTTGATAAAATTCCAAACTTGTATAGGAAAACAGAAGTATACCAGGAAATTTATCTATTTTGGGTAACCCTATTAAATATGGATTGCAACCACAACAGAGGAATGAGAAAATTCTACATTTACGAAACAAATTATTTTTAATCCCACAATCAACGATAATATATTGAGGTGTTTAAGAAATTCGTTTTAAAGTAGGGCTGCAACTAACGATTATTTTCATAATCGATTAGTTGGCCGATTGTTTCGATCGGTTAATAACCTTAAAAAAAAAAAGTGTGGTGTATAATTTAGTTAATATGTAAAGTTTTTTTTAAAAAGTTTTTTTAAAGTATAAAAGATATACTGTATAAACTATTAGAGGAGAGATATACTGTATATACTATTAGGCCCCTTTTACACAGGGGGTGGTGGGGGCGTCGGCAGTAAAACGGCGCTATTAGCGCCGCTTTACCGACGTTTTAGCGGCAGTATTCGGCCGCTAGCGGTGCGGTTTTAACCCCTGCTGGCGACCGAAAAAGGGTTAAAACCGCTCGCATAGCGCCACTACAGCGGCGGTATTGCCGCGCTGCCCCATTGATTTCAATGGGCTGGAGCAGTTTAGGAGCGGTGAATACACCGCTCCTTCACCGCTCCAAAGATGCTGTTTGCAGTAGTTTTTTTTCTCTCCTGCCAGCGCACCGCTTTAGTGTGAAAGCCCTCGGGCTTTCACACTGGAGAAACAGCAGCGGCAGTTTTAGGTCGGTTTGCAGGGGCTATTTTTAGCGCAATAACGCCTGCAAACCGCCCCAGTGTGAATCTGGTAAATATCAGACCCAGAGATCAAATTTTTTTTAATTAAAAACAAACTGTCTTCCTTCAAAAAATAAATAATAATAAAGAAAAAAAAAAGTCATTTTAAGAACGTTCGTTTGTTTTTCTAATCGTTAGTGGGGTCAAATCGACGTTCATTTTCCACCACAGTGACAGGAAAACGTGGAAATAGAAAACGTCTTGGTCATAGGAATTTTCAGACAGTGTATGGTTTTCAATCAGAAATTACATTCATTTTAAAAACAGAATGTTAAAAACAAGTGAAAATTTAAAACATTCTTTCATTCAGCGAATGTACAAAGATTTTTCGTCTGAATATTCTCGTCTGAAAATTGATCCGTGTGGCCAGCATAAGGCTCGGTACACACCTATGCAGTTTGCTTTTGATCTGTTTCTGCAGTGCTTTTTGCTGTGCGTTTTGATTTTTACACACACACGATTTTGCTGCAATTTGTGCTTTTTGCAATTTTTTTTGCCCAATTTGTTGTTGGGCAGATTAAAGAACACAAATTGCTGCAAAAACACATTACATGATTCTCTGCAGCTTCTCTATTGAAGTATATTGTCCCATAGGAAACCATGTAAATGAACTGTAGTGCGTTTCTGCAAAAAACATAGATGTGAACCAGGTCTAAGACGTTTAGTAACATAATGGGGTTAAAAAACTAAAATTAGCCCTTTATAGTACAAAAAAAAAAAAAAAATGAGCAAATCACTACTGTAAGGGGTTCATTTTTACTGTAAAACTGTGAAAGTAATATTTACAGTAGTGATTTGCTCTTTTTGTACTATAAAGGGCTCATTTTATTTATTTTTTAACCCCATTATGTTACTGGCCGATCAATTATGAAAATAGTAATCGATTAATTTCATAATCGATCGATTAGTTGTTTCAGCCCTATTTTAAAGGATGTTGCAGATATGAAGATCAAGAAAGAACCAAAGCATATAATAAACAGCATCGCAAATGGACAAAGAAAAATGACGTGGTCATCATGCCAGCAGACGAGGGGGAATCGTAAACCAATCTAAGGAACAGTACCATGAAAACATGCTCAAACTATTGGAAGAGAAAGATACTTATTTGACTTTACCAAGTAATCCCATCTCCAAATTCAAAAAAGAATTGTAAGTAGTACAGCTAGGACTCCAGAACATGCTGAGGAAAAAAGAAGCAATATACCATATTTAACCACTTCAATATAAGACATTTTCACCTCCTTCCTGCCCAGGCCAATTTTCAGCGCTGTCACACTTTGAATGACAATTGCGCGGTCATGCAATGCTGTACCCAAAAGGAAATTTATATTTTTTTCCCCCACAAATAGAGCTTTCATTTGGTGGTATTTGATGAGCTCTGCGGTTTTTATCTTTTGCGCTATAAACAAAGAGCAACAAGTTTGAAAAAACACAATTTTTTTTTCCTATAATAAATATCCCAATTTTATTTTTAAAAAAAAATTTTCCTCAGGTTTAGGCCGATATGTATTCTACATATTTTTGGTAAAAAAAAAAAAAATGCAAGCATATATTGATTGGTTTACGCAAAAATTAGTGTCTACAAAATAGGGGATAGTTTATGGCATTTTTATTATTTTTTTCTTTTACTAGTAATGGCAGCGATCTGCGATTTTTATCGTGACTGACATTGCAGCGGACATATGACACTTGACACCATTTTGGGACCACATTTATACAGCAATCAGTGCTATAAAAATGCACTGATTACTGTATAAATGTCACCGGCAGGGAAGGGGTTAACACTAGGGGGCGATCAAGGGGTTAAGTGTGTTACACAGGGAGTGATTCTAACTGTAGGGGGAGGGGACTCACAAGGGAAGGAGACCGATCGGTGTTCCTCTGTACTGAGAACACATGATCGGTCAACTCTCACCTAAGATGTGAACCTTTGGTACTGCTCTGTTATCGGGCAATCGCGGCTGCCGGGCACGTGCATCGGCTCCCCAGTAACGCGGTGGGATTGGAGAAAAGCCAACGTAGCACCAATATTTAAATAAGGGCCAAAATACATCCCTGGGAATTACAGACCAGTTAGCCTAACATCAATAGTATGCAAGGGGATAAGGGACTATATACAAGATTTTAGTAATGAAAAAACCATTAGCAGTAATCAGGATGGCTACATGAAGAATCATTCTTGCCAAACCAATCTACTAACCTTCTATGAGGTGGTGAGCTGCCATCTAGACAAGGGAAGGCCCGTAGACGTGGTGTATCTGGATTTTGCAAAAGCATTTGACAGCTCCCCATAAACGTTTATTGTGCAAAGTAAGGTCCAGTGGCATAGACCATAGGGTGAGTACATCAAATGAAAACTGGCAAAAAGGGTAAGTTCAGAGGGTGGTGATAAATGGGGAGTGCTCGGAATGGTCAGGGGTGGATAGTGGGGTCCCCCAGGATTCTGTCCTGGGACCAATCCTATTGAACTTGTTCATAAACGACCTGGAGGAGGGTGTAAACAGTTCAATCTCTATTTGTGGACAAAAACTTCTCTGCGGGATGTGGAAACCTTGCAAGAAGATCTGAATTAATGGGGTGGGCAACTACATGGCAAACGAGGCTTAATGTGGAAAAATGTCAAAATAATGCATTTGGGTGGCAAAAATATGAATGCAATCTACTCACCGGGGGGGGGGGGGGGGGGGGGCTCTGAGGGAATCTAGGATGGAAAAAGGACATGGGGGTCCTAGTAGATGATAGCAGCAGCTTGGTATTGCATGCCATTGCTGAGCCTAAGTATACAGAATATTGGCATGCATTAAAAAAAGGGATTAACTCGAGATAAAGCGATAATTCTCCAACTCTACAAAATTCTGGTCCAGCCTCACATGGAGTATGCTGTCCAGTTCTGGGCACCAGTCCTCAGGAAGGATGTACTGGAAATTGAGCAAGTACAGAGAAGGGCAACAAAGCTAATAAAAAGGGACTGGGAGATATTAGTTATGAAGAAAGGTTATGAGCACTGAACTTATTCTCTGGAGAAGACACACTTGAGAGGGGATATGATTTCAATTTACAAATACCATACTGGTGACCCCATAATAGGGATAAAACGTTTCCACAGAAGGGAGTTTAATAAGACAGGTGGCCACTCAAAAGAAAATGGGTTTAACCTTAAAAACTGTGTAGGGTTCTTTACTGTAAGAGCAGCAAGGATGTGGAATCCCTTTCACAGGTGGTGGTTTAAAAAAACTATTAGATAAGCACCTGAACGACCACAACATATAGGGATATACAATGTAATACTGACATATAATCACACACACAGGTTGGACTTGATGGACTTGTCTTATTTCAACCTCACCTACTACTATGCAACGATGTAAGGGTACATCGCTGGTTAACACCTTCCCGCTCGGCTGTCCTTTTTCTATAGGCTGGTCGGGAGCACTACAGTTCTGGGAGGACGTGTAGCGGTGCGATCTGTCACTGGCTGTGTCCAAAAACAGCCAATGACTGATCACTGCACCGGCCCGCTGCCAGTGTCACGTGATAGCTTTGATCACATTACAATTGTAAACAATGGATAACTTCCTTCCATTCATTGTATACAATTGTATTAGCTGTGATTGATCACTAGTTTCATTCAGTAAAAAATGGTTGCTTATACCAATGAAACTCATCGGTATGTGTAAAAAAAAAAAAAAAAAAATCCTGATCACTTCCCCAGAGTTTTTTTTAAACACTGTCACAAGTCAGTGTCCCTGATCACCGCCACACCAGTTATATGATAACGCTGTACTGCACTAGTGATGGTATGTAAAAAAAAACAAAAATTAAAATATACTTTAATTTCTTCATTTTCCAAATTGACAAATTTCAAAGTCAAAACACTCACCATGCCTTTTACTAAATACCCTGGACTGTACTTTCCAAAAAGGGGTCATTTGTGTTTGTACTGTCCTGGTATTTTCACACTTCAAGAAATGAGATGGTGTCATCAGTATTGATCAATTTTCAGATATAGATCATAGTTTGTGGACTAACATGTGATGGCTGCACTCGTTTTCGCTTTTCCTTAAAAGGTTTTTTATTTTCTAGTTTCATACTTGCCTAGGTGGATGCAGCATCGGTCCGATGCTGCATCTGTCCCCCGGCGGCTCTACACTGAGAACCGAGCGATCGAACATCGCCAATGGCTCGGTTCTCGCAGCTCTCGCAGCCAGCAGCTCTCTGCTCCTCCACACTCATTGGAGCATTGAGCTGTGAAGGGGAGGGGAGCAGCCATCTCAGCGGCTCGTTGAGAGGCTATAACTACCATCAGTCCAGGCACCTGGTGGACCCAGACTGTTGGGCTGACACGGTGCCTGGACTAATTTGTGTGACGTCAGAGAGCAGCCTTCAGTCCGCTTTCCGCTGAAAACAGGTCACAGGAGTGCAAAAGGAATTACACTCCTGTGACCCATAGGAGAAGTCCTGCCAAGCGAACTCAGGCTGGACTCCTTTTCGTGTTAACCATTTGCTTAATGTGCACGTAAACCCCCCTCCTGCCCAGACCAATTTTCAGCACTGTCCCGCAACACTGTACCCAAATGAAATTTTTAGCTTTTTTTCACACAAATCACTGTTTTGGTGGTAGTTAATCACCACTGGGGTTTTTTTTGTTAAACAAAAAGACAGAAAATTTTGGAAAAAAAAAAATCATGTTTCATAGTTATAAAATTTTGCAAACAGGTAACTTTGCTCCTTCATTGATATGCGCTGATGAGAGAGCACTGGTAGGCGACACTGATGGGCAGCACTGTTTGGTGACATTGATGGAGGGTGCTGGTGGGCACTGACAGGTGGCACAGATGAGTTGGCAGCTGCTCTCCTTGATCGGGACCGATGTCCCTCTGACAGCCGCCGGCAATCGGCTTTATTTTTTACTGACAGCTGATCTCGTGATAAGGAGTTGGGATCGTCCCAGACTCGCTGATCACACAGCATGCCCCCCCAGCAAAGTAGGTCACTGTAGCCAACATTCGGCTGAAGCGGTTAAACTCAAAACCAAAAATGTAATACATTGCAGCTTACAAATCATTAGATGTGGTGACTGCATTTTTTTCACTTTTCCCTCGGTTTTCCCCTGGTGATCTAACCAGTAAAACACCTTTTGTATTAGAGTGCCTACACTCTGGATGAAGGAGCACAGAGGGACCTTTGGAGAGCAGCACTGTCAGTCTGGGGGAGGGGACCACTTAAACTAGTGGTAACCCTTTGAAGATCTGAGGTGAAATGCTTCTTAGAGTTCAACAGGTTGGAAGCAGTATATCACCTTCTCACTGCCTGCTTAACCCCTAAAAGCCTGCAACATCAGACAATTCAAAATGGCCCCTATACACTCGAATTGATGGAATTCCCGCAAATTGCATCAGGTGGAAAAATTTTGCCATGAAGCAAAGCAATGTGGCTGCAACATATACATACCCTCATGACTTAGGAGGCAGCTGCAGGGAGCAGTAAAGCAGTCACAAGTGTAAAACTAAGCCTTAGCGTCAGTTCACACTTGTGCGATGTCAGACATTGCATGCGATTCACACCGCACTGCTGTGCAGATCACATGCAATGTCTGTGCAATGCAAATTCAGCCATACAGATTGTATGGCTGAACCTGCATTGCGTTCGGACCAAAGTCACGCAGGACCCTTTTCACCAGAATCGGATCGCATGGGTGTTCACACCATGCAATCCGATTCCTGTCCGAATTCACAGTTCGCACTGCAATATGCAAACCAATCTATGGGTGTCATTAACGTACTATTGACACCCGCATCGGTTTGCATAGGGCAGCGTGAACTGCCTGCGAGTTCTATATGATGTGGGAACCGGCACTGGAATTGCGCTGGTTCCCACATCGCGCTGGTGTGACTCAGCACTGAATAAGTGAAAAGTAACGAGTGAAATCAATACGTAAACAGTTAATAAGGGGCATTTGTGCATTAAGGGAAAAAAAAACCTCACAAAATGGGCTGTCAGTTGAAATTTTTTTTTTCCCCTGGGCCTGTTTACATTCAGATTCTTTCTCCCTAGATGTGCAAAAGTTAAGCTGGGAAGCTGGGTACACACTTTTTGAAAATTGACCAGTTTAGCGGGAACAACCGGCTTTTGTCCAAGAGACATGCCGGAAAACCAGCATCCGACTGACAACGCTGATTAGTGTACGCTGGCGGTGGGAAAATAGCACAGTGGGGAAGATCGCCGCACTAACATTGCTTTTGTTGGTACTGTGATGTGTCAGTTTTTTCGTTCAACTCGTAGGGCTTAACGGGAAAAAAAAAAAAAAAAAAAAAAAAAAAAAAAAGGAGAAGAGCAGATAATCACAATCAATCCTTCCTGCTGTGGTATTGAACTCTGACAATGGTGAACCTTCCTGTCAGAACAGTGCTGCTGGCAATGCTGATTGAGCAAAGCAAACCCTAACAGGTCAGTTGCAAGAATTTAACCGCAAGACTGACTTCTGAACAACCTCACTGCCCATACATAGATTGAAGTTTGGCCAGTCGCTGCTAAACCAGCCAAATTTCAATCCATGTATGGCCAGCCTTCAGCTGGCCATAGATGGTTTTTGTTAACTGCCACCTGACAGAACAAAAAAACTAAAGCAATTCCCCCATTCAAGGTGGATGGAGGAATCCTCCTACTATAGTTACTGGTCAAGCCACTTTAATCCAACAGGGAAGCTGAACAAAAGTCAATTAGGAGATTGACTTCCATTAAACTGCAGTGGCCACACATGTATCAAAATCTATGGCTACCTTTAGGTCAAGTTTACACTTGCCTTTGGGTTGGAGGTAAAAACATGCGGTGCAGCACACCCCATCTCCTCAAATCATCCCCCTTAAGATGCAAAGGCAATGGACGAAGTGTACACATGTTGCCTGCCTTTTGCATCGCAGCAAAATTTATCTTCCCTGTCACACTCAGCCGGTAGACCTGCCTACCAAACGTAACCAATTCAATCGAAATGGGCCACCCTGCAACTGAGTGGTACCAACAGGCAGTAAGGTGGCATAGTACCTCATCACCGCCTGTTAAATTCCCTCTAAAAAGATGACGCTTTGTGTACAACGAGCCCGTACTGATCATTTCCTGTATATCTTCATGCATTTTAAGCTGCACTTATTTTTGTCTGTTAAGGGCCTAAACAACTGACTTGAATTCATTTAAAATAAAAGGACTTTTTCATAATGCATTAGCGATAACGGATTCTACTGGAAATAAAGTCAAATTGCAAATTCTCCACAACTGAAAACCACCAAATTCATGTTACATTTCCACCTTCGTAAATTTTGTAAAACATTTATACAAACCACAATTGTGTAAGGTCTTAAAAGGAGAAGTCCAGACAAAGCTAGTTTGGCTGGGCTTCTCCTTTGGATCACAGGAGTGCAATTCGTTTTGCACACCTGTGAACGGTTTTCAGCAGAGAGCGGCCTAAAGTTGGCTCTCTGCTGACGTCACGGATATCAGTCCAGGTGATGCCTGTCAGCGAGCAACTGGGAGCCTGAGCTGGCTGCTCTGCCCCTCCATAAAACTCAGCATTCCAGTGAGCAAGGGGGGGAACAGAGAGCTGTAACTGACAGTCTACAGCTCTCTGGTCACGGAGCTTTGAAAACCGAGCGATCAACGATGTTCGATCGCTTGGTTTTCAGTGCAGAGGCATCCACCAAGGCAAATATAAATCTAAACAAAAAAACTCAGATGCCTTTTCATTAGTTACATTTATGTAAAAATCGCCAAAAAAAAAAAAAAAACTTACCTGTAGTACCGAGACTGTAGGTAGGTGGAACACACTGCTTTTGATACGTGACTGGCAGAACCAAAGTCTATCACCTTCACTCTGTAAGGCTGGCGAACTGGATCAACTAGCATTATGTTCTCTGGTTTTAAATCCGCATGGATTAACCCCAAGCTTTTCAGCTTCATTAGGGCAGTGGCCACCTGCTGTAAGATAGGTCTGATATACTTCAATGGAAGAGGACTGAACTTGTTTTGCTTAAGGAAGTCATAAAGGTTCTGCTCCAACATTTCAAAAACAAGGCAAGTGTGGTTCTTGTGCTGGAAGCACTCATAGGAACGCACAAAGTTGTATTCGTCTGCATTTTCGCTGCTCAAGCGTGAGAGGATGCTCACCTCTATTTGACCTTGCCTGGCATAGGAAGGGTGGTTCTTTAAGATCTTAATGGCAACAATTTCCTTTGTGCTACGCTTCCAGCATTTTGCCACTTGGCCAAAAGTCCCCCTTCCCAAAAACTCCAAGACCTCATAGCTGTTGGTCATGGAACACAGGATTTCATGTTGAACAAGCTGGTAATCACCCTCGCCATTAGAACTGCTGCTTTTAGTGGTTACAGTGGTGGTTGTGGCAGCAGCACCCACCACGGTTCTGTTTTGCAGCATCAGAGGTGGCCGTTCATCAATAATCTGCACGCTACCGTTGCTGTCCACCTCCTCACTTTTTCTTTTCAGTCCACATTTTTGGTAGGGTTCCAGTAAAAGGTTACTTCTATGATTTAAAATCTGTCTGCTCTGGAAGGAGGTTGTGGGTCCACTGCCTGTGCTGTCTGCAGCAGTTACCACAATGTGCTCTGCTGCAGCGGCTGGGATTAAGAGGTTGGGCTCATAGGCAGGTAGCCTGAAATTGGCTACCTGGTGAGATGAACTTGTGTGCCCTTGAGCAAGGTTTTTGCTGTGTGCGTAATACTTGTTGCTATTACCCTGTCCCGTAACATCCCAGCCAGAAGGCTCGACTTTGAGTTTCTTAGCACTACAGAAGGCACTGGACGATACTGAAGGAGGGGAGAACACCTGCAGCTGTGATGCCATACCTGAGAGAAAAAAAAAAAAAAAAAGACTTAGAAATAAGACATAGTCATAATAGTCTTAATACACAAAAGTCTATAAGGCTAATACACAATAAGCCTTGTGTGTAAATTGATTAACTTGATTTCCATATCAACCAAAAAAAATATACATCTCCTTCATTCTCCTGTATAATGGAATTTGAAAGGAAAGCATCTAAAAAGTTAACATTTAACAAAGGAAGTTCCATGAGGCCCAAAATACAAGAAATTAGGGCTGCAACTAACGATTATTTTCATAATCGATTAGTTGGCAGATTATTGTTTCAATTAACCAATAATCGGGTAATAACCTTAAAAAAGTGTGGTGTATAATTTAGTTAATATGTAGTTTTAAAAAAAGGCAATTTATTCTTAAATATCGCTATGCAGTGATAAATATAAATAACTATATGGTTAGGGAGCAAAATATCTAATCCACTCTGAGAATAACAGGGGAGATATACTGTATACACTCACAGGGGAGATATACTGTATACACTCACAGAGGAGATATACTGTATATACTAACAGAGGAGATTAGGGCTGCAACTAACGATTATTTTCATAATCCATTAGTTGGCCGATTATTGTTTAGATTAAATCGATTTTTTTTTTTTTTTTTTTTAAGGTTATTAACAGAAGTGTGGTGTATAATTTAGTTAATGTGTAAAGTTTTTTTTTTTTTTTTTTTAAAAAAAAAGGTCATTTAGTCTTAAATATAAATAACCAACTATATGGTTAGGGAGCAAAATATCTAATCCACTCTGAGAATAAGAGACAGAAGAGATATACTGTATATACTATTAGAGGAGATATACTGTATATACTATTAGGATATATACTATTAAAGGGTGAATCTGGCAAATAGACTCAGTGATCAAATTTTTTTATTAAAAACAAAGTCTTCCTTCAAAAATAATGTCATTTTAAGAACGTTTGCTCTTTTATGCAGCGAATGTACAAAGATTTTTCGTCTGAATATTCTCGTCTGAAAACTGATCCGTGTGACCAGCAAGGCTCGGTACACACCTATGCAGTTTGCTTTTGGTCTGTTTCTGCAGTGCTTTTTGCTGTGCGTTTTGATTTCTGCACACGTAATTTTGCTGCAATTTGCATTTTTGCATTTTTTTGGCCAATTTGTTGTTGGGCAGATTAAAAAACACAAATTGCTGCAAAAACGCATTACATGCTTTTCTGCAGCTTTTCAATTGAAGTATATTGAACCAAAAAAGCAGCGTTTTGCGTGAACGTGTCCCATAGGAAAACATGTAAATGAACTGTAGTGCATTTCTGCAAAAAGCACCAAAAAACACATAGATGTGAACCAGGTCTAAGACGTTTAGTAACATAATGGGGTTAAAAAAACTAAAATTAGCCCTTTATAGTAGAAAAAAAAAAAAAAAAGCAGATAATCACTACTGTAAGGGGTTAATTTTTTTTAGTGTAGAACTGTGAAAGTAATATTTGCAGAAGCGATTTGCTCTTCTATAAAGGGCTCATTTTAGGGGTCTTTTTAACCCCATTATGTTACTGGCCAATTAATCGATTACTATTTTCATAATCGATTTCATAATCGATTCTTTGTCGATCGATTAATTGTTTCAGCCCTAGAGGAGATATACTGTATATACTATTAAAGGGTGAATCTGGTAAATAACATCAGATTCAGAGATCAAAATTTAAAAAACAATGTCTTCCTTCAAAAAAAAAAAAAAAAAAAAATTCCATTTTAAGAACCTTCGTTCGAGTTTCTAATAGTGGGGTCAAATCGATGTTCATTTTCAACCACAGTGACGTGAAAATTTGGAAATAGAAAACTTTTTGGTCAAAGGAATTTTCAGACAGTGTATGTGGTTTTCGTTCATAAATTACATTACTTTTAAAAACAGAATGTTAAAATCAAGTGAAAATTTCAAACATTCTTTCACTCAGTGAACGTACAAAGATTTTTCGTCTGAATATTCTCGTCTGAAAATTGATCTGTGTGACCAGCATAAGGCTCGGTGCACACCTATGCAGTTTGCTTTTGATCTGTTTCTGCAGTGCTTTTTGCTGTGCCTTTTGATTTTTGCGCACATGATTTTGCTGCGATTTGCATTTTTGCATTTTTTTTGGCCAATTTGTTGTTGGGCAGATTAAAAAAAACACAAACACAAATTGCTGCAAAAACGCATTACATGCTTTTCTGCAGCTTCTGCATTGAAGTATATTGAATGAAAAAAAGCACCGTTTAGCGTTAAAAAAAAAAAAAAAAAAAAAAAAAAGTCCCACCCTTTCCAAATACACAGCAGCTGAAAAGCATAGATGTGAACGGGTCCCATAGGAAACCATGTAAATGAACTGTAGTGCGTTTCTGCAAAAAGCACCAAAAAACGCATCGTGTGAACCAGGTCTAAGACGTTTAGTAACATAATGGGAAAAAAAAAAAAGCAGATAATCGCTACTGTAAGGGGTTCATTTTTTACTGTAGACCTGTGAAAGTAATATTTACAGTAGCGATTTGTTGCTTTTTTTCACCCTCCACTGCCACATTCGGAACTTTTTTGTGGGGCGCGGGCACCTGGTTTTGACAACTACCTGCTCCCACTTCCTGCTTTCATCGCCGCGGCGATCTACAACGATGTCTGGGCCCTCCTCCCCCACAGCCTTATGGAACCACACAGGCCCCAGAAGAGTGCAGGACCATTCAGGAAATGCAGCCCATCTTGCGCATGTGCAGTAGGAGACCAGCTGTGAATCCGGAAGGCTTCACTGCCGTTTCCCTTACCCAAGATGCCCAGTGCATACACCTAAAAGACAGAAGAATCAGCTGGGGTGCAGAAATCATTGGATTCCTAGATGGGGAAGGGTCCTTAAATTAAAAGTCAGCTACAGTATTTGTAGCTACTGACTTAATTTAAGTTTGGAGAAACTGCAGAATACACACTTGAATGATACAGTACATTTACCACTCATTCTTAGAAAATATTGAAATAGAAAACAAAGAAATTTACTTGCATCTTTACAAAAAAGGCAATCTTACTACCAAGAGATCCAACAGAAATCAGGTAAATTCATCATACAGATTCAGGGTGCTTGCAAGAGAAGATCAAACTGGTAATTCCATGTATAGTGAGCAGACGGCTCCTTATCTCCAATCTGACACAGCCTGTGCCTTGGTGACTGGCTAATCAGACGCCCCTTATGGCCACATCGGGATGGATTGTGACATGGGAGCTTCCCCTCTGCACTCTTGACAGCCAAGCAAAAAGAGTGTGATAGCTAAACAAACCATAAGTTAATTTAAAAGTAGAATTCAATGCAACCCCCCCCCCCCCCCCCCATTTTGGATAGAGTAAGGGAGGGTCATAACGCTGAAGTTTGTCATTTCCGGTCCAATAGCCAGAACATAAAGTGAGGAAATTCTCCCTAATCCCCCCCCCCCCCCCCCCAGAATACCTGGTTGTCACTAGAACTAGTGTTTCCATTGGAAGATTCCCCCTTTATGATTTTTCTTTACTTTCACAAAAGGCCTCATGCACGCTTGACGTTTTTAAAACGCCAGTAGTGTTTGCTGTAGAATAAGTTTGGCAGCATTTTTCAGATGTTAGCTAACCTATAAACGCTAAATAGCCGCGTTTAAGTTTTTATCAGAATTAGAAGAGTAGAGGGTGAATCTCCCTAACTGAAGCAAAAAAACAAATAGATTAAAGCACCCATCTCCAGTCGGTCTAAAACTAGAAACGTTTTGCCTGTAGATACCAGCTTTGACCTGGTCCGTAACAGTCATACCTGGTCCGTAACAGTCATACCTGGTCCGTAACAGTCATACCTGGTCCTTTGGTTTAGTAGCCAGTGGTGGAAAGGAAATTTAAAAAAAAAAAAAAAAAAAAAAAAAAACAACACCACACAAACACAAAAATCGTTGACCCAAAACCAAGATTTCTGAAACCAATCTAATAGTCCAACAAGCATCATACCCAGTGAATATATACACAATACATAATTCATTAATGAATACAATATGGTATTAATACATTAAAAACTGACCTCTAAGCAACCACAATACATCCTTTAGTGTCTTTATCCAAAATCATTAGATGCATATCTAAAAGCTAGTATGATTTCCTGAACTCGCATTCCCCATACAGCAGAAACAAGACTGTCAGCATAGAAGCTGCAGATCTGACAGTTTCTCAATATGATCCAGAGTCCCAAGACTTTTTTTTTTTTTTGATAAAAATCTAAAGCAGAGCTGTCTAAAGTTGTTGAAATTCAGTCCTTATCTATGAACCATTAACCTTTTCACTGCAAGGTCTGTATGGACCTACAGAACTGCCTGCAGGTGGCCAAGTCCATACAGACCTACGTGCCTCTTCTAACATGGTCACTTCAGTAACCATAAACTAAGACCCCTTTCACACTGGGGCACTTTCAGGGCGCTGTGCAGGCACTATAGCACCTGCAAAGCGCCCTGAAAGAGCCGCTGCTGTGTCTCCAATGTGAAAGCCCCAAGTGCTTTCACACTGGAGCGGTGCGCTGGAAGGACGCTAAAAAATGCCCTGCTAGCAGCATCTTTGGAGCGGTGAAGGAGAGGTGTACACTGCTCCTGCCCATTGAAATCAATGGGGCAGCGTGGCTATACCGCCGGCATAGCGCTGCTGCAGCAGCTCTTTGCGTTGGTTTTTAACCCTCTCACCCACTAGCGGGGTGTAAAACCGCACCGCTAGCAGCCGAATACCGCTGCTAAAACGACGGTAAAGCGTCGCTAAAAATAGCGTAGTTTTACAGTCGACGACGCCCCCGCGTGAAAGGAGCCTTATATCAGAAATGTTCAGCAGACTCTGCCAAACAAAATAATAGCTCCAATTAGCAGCCAACAAGCCACTGATCAGTTATACAGCTAAAATGAAGCCTCCCCTTCTGCCGTTGCCTTTCTACCCGTCACCCGCTGCTTCCTCCCACTACCTCAAATGATTGTTCTATCCGCCCCACACTAGCCTCTGCCCAATACATCTATTCCCCCATCACTAATTTTCACCCACCAAACCCCCTCCCCAGCCAGCGCGGATCTGTTGCAATTGCAGACTCCCTCCACTGCCACTCCCGCTGGCAATTGCACAGTTAAACTTCATTTATCTTAAATGTCAAGACAAATTATGCGTTTTTACCTACCAATGGTTTTGGTGCATTTTTAGCAACAATATTGTTTTGATAAACATTTGTGCAAATATTGCGGGGCCTAAAAAAAATCAGTAGCACCTGCTTTTTATTATAGAGGTCAAATGCTTTCAGAAAATATATGTTTTGGGGGTCTTTCGCAAATGCTGAAAGGGAAAAATGAAAACTTCAGATTTTTAGATTTTGGTATTTACGTGCAATGTAAAAATTAAAGGGTTAAAAAGGTGGTTATAAAAAAAAAACAAACATGTTATATTTACATGCTCTGTCCAATGGAACTGCACAAAGCGGACCGAACCTCCTTTTGGGATCACTCACTGGTGCTCTCAGCTCCTCTTCTGAGTTTGCCACTATAGCAAGCCGCTTGCCTGCTGGCAAAGATTCAGCTTTGCTTCTAAGCCAGGCTGCGTTTATCCATAGACATGCACAGCTCGGCCCTCCCAACCACCCCCCCCACCACCACCACTCTGCTCCCGGGATCGAATTGACAGCCACGGCAGCCTTTCGTTTTATTTTCTAATTATTGAGATAGAATCTACATTCATTTTTGACCGCAATGACGAGAAAATGTGAAAGGGCAGGATGGAAAATTTCTCAAGCAAACCAATTTCTAACAGTGTATGCGGTTTTCACTTGTTAAAGTCCCTTCATTCCAAAATGAAATAGTAAAAGCAAGTGACATTTTGAAGTAGTTTCAAACATTCATCAAGTGTTCCGTGAATTTTTGAAGCATATCATATATATCATCTATATATATTTTTTTTATATATATTTTCATGTGACAACTTCTATGCTACAATGTAAAGTAGTGAGTGTACAGCTTGTATATCAGTGTAAATTTGCTGTCCCCTCAAAATAACTCAACACACAGCCATTAATGTCTAAACCGTTGGCAACAAAAGTGAGTACACCGCTAATGAAAACGTCCAAACTGGGCCCAAAGTGTCAATATTGTGTGGCCCCCATTATTTTCCAGCACTGCCTTAACCATCTTGGGCATGGAGTTCACCAGAGCTTCAAAAGGTTGCCACTGAAATCCTCTTCCACTTCTCCTTGACGACATCACGGAGCTGGTGGATGTTAGAGACCTTACGCTCCTCCACCATCCGTTTGAGGATGCCCCACAAATGCTCAATAGAGTTTAGGTCTGGAGACATGCTTGGCCAGTCCCTCAGCTTTACCCGCAGATTCTTTAGCAAGGCAGTGGTAGTCTTGGAGGTGTGTTTGGGGTTGTTATGTTGGAATACTGCCCTGCAGCCCAGTCTTCAAAGGGAGGGGATCATGCTCTGCTTCAGTATGTTACAGTACATGTTGGCATTCATGGTTCCCTCAATGAACTGTAGCTCCCCAGTGCCAGCAGCACTCATGCAGCCCCAGACCATGACACCCCCACCACAATGCTTGACTGTAGGCCAGACACTTGTCTTTGTACTCACACTCTTGACACCATCTGAACCAAATAAGTTTATCTTGGTCTCAGACCACAGGACATGGTTCCAGTAATCTATGCCCTTAGTCTGCTTGTTTTCAGCAAACTGTTTGGGGGGCTTTCTTGTGCATCCTCTTTATAAGAGGCTTCTTTCTGGGAGGACAGCCATGCAGGCCAATTTGATGCAGCGTATGGTCTGAGCACTGACAGGCTGACCTTACACCCTTCAATCTCTGCAACAATGCTGGCACCGTTCATACATTTCCCAAAGACAACCTCAGGATATGAAGCTGAGCACGTGCACTCAACTCCTTTGGTCGACCATGGCGAGGCCTGTTCTGAGTGGAACCTGCCCTGTTAAACCGCTGTATGGTTTTGGCCACCATGCTGCAGCTCAGTTTCAGGGTGTTGGCAATCTTCTCATAGCCTAGGCCATCTTTATGTAGAGAAACAATTCCTTTTTTTAGATCCTCAGAGTTTTGCCATGAGGTGCCATGTTCAACTTCCAGTGACCAGTATGAGATAATGCACGATAACACCAAATTTAACATACCTGAGACCTTGTAACACGAAGTCACATGACACCGGGGAGGGAAAATGGCTAATTGGGCCCAGTTTGGACATTTTCACTAGTGTGCTCACTTTTGTTGCCAGCGGTTAGACAATGGCTGTGTTGAGTTATTTTGAGAGGACAGCAATTTTACACTGTTATACAAGCTGTACACTCACTACTTTACATTGTAGCAAAGTGTAAATTCTTCAGTGTTGCCGCATGAAAAATATAATAAAATATTTACAAAAATGTGAGGTGTACTCAATTTTGTGAGATACTGTATAGAGTATAATATATATAAAAAACAGTCTTTTGAAAGTCTTCTAGTGTATGGTCAGATTAACCTGTAATTATGTCCCACGTCTGTCAGGCAGCTGGATTATACTGTATATAACAAATTCTCTGAATGGGGGAGAGAATCTAGACAGACTTTCCCCCGTTCAGAGATCATGTTACATGCAGTGTAATTAACGCACAAGCTTTTTGCAATGAAGGAATGGCGGTAGGAGGGGGGAGTTTGTCGGATTTTTTTGCTGCAGCTCACATAAAAATTTACGGCTATTAACTGCCATAGTACCAGAAGTTGAGAAAGAAAACCTGTCAGAGGATTTCTACAGGATCCATCTGCCTGACAGATATGGTACATCCTTCATTAGGTTTAATGTACATGGGACGTTTTTACAACCTCCCCTGAACGGTTTAACTTGACAGAAGTAACTGACATTTAAAAAACGTCCATTTTGCCGTGTTTACAAAAAAAAAAATTTTAATAGCCAAAAATGAAAACTCCTGTAAACGAAACACAGCTAAATGCCAGTTACCCCGTTTTGTGCTTGAAATGCCTGTAAACTCAGCTTCTGAATGCTTTTTTTGCGTTCCAAAAAAGCCTATAAACTCCACTGCCTAAAAACTACTGTAAACGACCCTGTGTACATGGACAGATAAGATAACAGGAGGAGAGTTCAGGGGCAGTTGGAAAAAAAAAAAAAACGCCCAACTGCTCCTAAACTTCCGTTTACCAGCAGCAGTGTACATGAGGCCTTACCGTTAACTTGTGACTGCAGCTAAAAGGAACAAAATAACTTGTTTGAACTTCAACTTTAAAATGGCTTATTGCTGGAGCTCTTTAGTGAAAACACTTTAGCTAGCTTAAGATCTTTCCCCTTAAGGCATGTTAAAGGCGCTTTAAGCAGTGATATCATGCTTTATTTAATTTTTTTTAATGAGTTGTGCATTGTCACAGCAGGAACCAAATGATTTTGTATTGCAGCACATAGCTCTTAAATCCAGTATGCCCCATTTTCGTTCACGGCACAACAATGTGTTGATCTAAAGTAAGCCTACTGAAAATTGTATTTTACGTTGGACCTGCGTTGAGCATTGTTGCCCATGGTGCATGATGTTAATGAGCCCAACAGTAATAGTTAACAGTCAAACGTCATACAGTCTACAAGCTAGAAAAACGTATAAACATTAAAAACGCCTAGTATAAAATACAGATCCCCTAAGCATCTGAATAGCTATAGTATTAAATCATCAAAAGAGCAAAGAACAGGTTTCAAATGGTGGTGAAAGCAAACCTGTAATTCAGTCCTCCGTATTAATTATGTGATTGCCTCTCTAAACATTGAACAGGATTAGTCAAAAAAACTGGAGTCTAGTCTTGAGGTCAGAGACCAAATGAGGAAAGGAGAAAATAACAGTGCAGTCAACTTGTACAATGAACAGAAATCAATCAACGAGAAGCAGAACAAGACGACCTCTTACCGTGATTAATGTGACCCTTGGAAATTAGTAACCGATGTCCTGTGGGGGTTGTTGCTTTATCGCAAGCTGAATGCAAAGAGTGCAGCTGTGTACTGACATTCAAAGAAACCGGTGGTGTTTTTCCTATCACACACACACCACCCTCCTATTCAGATTCACAGAGAAACAGCTCTGACTGAAGGCCACATTTCAGTAGTATAACAAAAGCAAGTTTTCACAAGTGAATAAGAATGGATTTCTATTTTCTGACAAGGAATTAACTGTAAAGCCGTTGTCTTAATTCTCAGGAAATTTGGCAGCCTTTAGTCAACCTCAGCAAGCTGTATTCATCTAGCACGGTTTGCATGCACTATTGAGCTGGAGCTTCTAACGTACAAACCAATTTTAACAGAACTGATCAGCGATTCCATATTGGACCAACAACATACATAAACGATCAGTACAGTATAAAAAAAAAAAAAAAACCCTACTGGCATCTGTGGTACCATGGAGAGCTCCGGCCGTATCACCCTGCTAATGGCCAGCATGTTCCTGGATTCCAAGCTGACCAAGCTCTCCGCCCCATGTGGACACAGGCACTACAAATTATGTATATCTCAGGCGAGATGCAGAGCACATATAGGAGAGGTTTGATTCTTTGACCATATTAAAAAAAAAAAAAAAAAAATTCTTGCATATATGTGTCTATCTATACCGAAATAAGGTTTACAAGATTTCCTTTTTAATATTGGATATGCTGAGTTTGTAATACTTTTTATTCAGTTTTAAATGAGATAGAGGCTTGGAGGGCAAGCCCTTTGAACCTTCTTCCGGTCCCTCCCTTTCCTTGGGTGGACCAGGGTCTAGGAAGTTATTTGTCGCAGCAATGTGAGGGGACAGATATACCCGTTGAAGACCTTTGGTTTCGAAACGCGTTGGTCCAGCATTTACTGCACCCCACATTGCTTTTTATTTACCTTTACTTTTTGTGATCACTTTTACTATTGTCAATTATTTTGTTATACTCCAATAAACCCATTGGTTTGACCTGCACCATCTGGAGCCCTCCTTTTTTGCTATGTCCGTTGGAGCCCACTAGGAGTTGTCTTGAGGTATACCTTGCTGGATATGCCATTGTTTTTGGAGTTCATTATTGGAGAACGGAGGACCCCTCAGCTGATCCATCTGCTGTGTATAGCACCTGATTTAGATCCTGTCGGATCACAAGCTCGTTTGACTCACTGTATGTATAACATGTGTGTCCATCCCAGCTGGTAAGAGTATCCATCTTATCTTAAGTGATGACAACTTTTTTCCCTTTTTGTTTCAGTGTAACCCCAACAGGAAGAGACATCTTCCCCATCCTTCACTTTGTGGACTTTATTTTATATGTTTCATTACAGCTCTACTCACCCTTGGATGCATACGCTTTCTGTATTTTGCACAATTTTATAATCACATTGGTCATATTGTGTGGTTTATATTATCAATCCTATTTTTGCATTGGCACTTCTTTATTTCACTGTATGTAGTCATACATCATTGTATCTTGGCACATGCACTTTATAACGCTAAACTATATTACCCCACTTCCATTTAACTTTGAGTTTACAGCAGCTTTTACATATTTTGTTTAGCGCAGTGTTTTCCCCTTTTTCCACAATACCCTGTTATGCCTGCCAGTGAAGGCCACCTACTGCAGCTTCCTGTGATGACATTGCAACAATGCTGCACTGCTCCTAAATTCAGAACAAAGTTTGACACTCATGTAGGCTGTGCTTGCACTACAATGGAACAAAAAGAATGTTGCAGGGGGAACATGCGAGACAAATGAAGGATTTGGCTCAGGCATGGACAATAAAGGAAGTTTTAAGGCTTGTGCATCACATAATGGGACTTGTTTAGACTGTCATACAGAAGCCTTTAGCGGTACATTAGGTTTATTGATTCTAGAGAAGACAACCCAATGGACTTCGGAAGAAAAAGACACACTATAATATTAACCACTTTAATACCAGGCACTTAGACACCTTCCCGCCCAGACCAATTTTCAGCTTTCAGCGCTGTCGCAATTTGAATGACAATTGCGCGGTCATGCTACACTGTACCCAAACAAATTTTTTATCATTTTGTTCCCACAAATAGAGCTGTCTTTTGGTGGTATTTGATCACCTCTGCAGTTTTTATTTTTTGCGCAACAAATAAAAAAAGACCGAAAATTTTGAAAAAAAAAACCAAGTTTTTCTTTGTTAAAACTTTTTTGTAAATAAGTACGTTTTCTTCTTCAATGACGGGCACTCATAGGCGGCACTGATGGGCACTCATAGGCGGCACTGATGGGCACTCATAGGCGGCACTGATGGGCACTCATAGGCGGCACTGATGGGCACTCATAGGCGGCACTGATGGGCACTCATAGGCGGCACTGATGGGCACTCATAGGCGGCACTGATGGGCACTCATAGGCGGCACTGATGGGCACTCATAGGCGGCACTGATGGGCACTCATAGGCGGCACTGATGGGCACTCATAGGCGGCACTGATGGGCACTCATAGGCGGCACTGATGGGCACTCATAGGCGGCACTGATGGGCACTCATAGGCGGCACTGATGGGCACTCATAGGCGGCACTGATGGGCACTCATAGGCGGCACTGATGGGCACTCATAGGCGGCACTGATGGGCACTCATAGGCGGCACTGATGGGCACTCATAGGCGGCACTGATGGGCACTCATAGGCGGCACTGATGGGCACTCATAGGCGGCACTGATGGGCACTCATAGGCGGCACTGATAGTTGGCACAGATGGGCACTGACAGGTGGCATGAATGGACACTGATGGGTGACACTGCTTGTTTGCAGTGATGCCCCTAAGGGTGGCATTGCTGGGCATCACTGCAACATAATGGTGCCAATCAGTGCCCATTTGTGGGCACTGATTGGCACAGATTTGGCACATATGGATGGCCATGGGGTACATACCTGGCCATCCACATGTTGCCCCTTCCCTGGTGGTCCTAGTGGCGATCCCTGGTGGTCCAGTGTGGTGATCTGCGGGGGGGCTGCGCTGATAATCAGCGCAGACCCCCCCTGCCAGGAGAGCCGCCGATCGGCTCTCCTCTAATCGCGTCTGTCAGACGCGAGTGAGGAAGAGCCGATCAACGGCTCTTCCTATTGACAGCGTGATCAGCCGTGATTGGACACGGCTGATCACGTGGTAAAGAGCCTCTGCCGGAGGCTTTTTACCAAGATCAGTGTAGCGGTGTGTCAGACTGACACACCGCTCCACCGATCGCCGCGATGCGCGCCCCCGGGGGCGCGCTGCGGCATGTTATCCTGCTGGACGTCATATGACGTCCAGTCAGGATAACAGAACCGCTTCCCGGACGTCAATCCACTATAGGGCGGGCAGTGGTTAAAAAATTTTTTAAAATTTTTAATATATATATATATATATATATATATATATATATATATATATATATATATATATATATATATATATATATATATATATATATATATATATATATACATACATATATACATATATACATATATACACACACATATATATATATATATACATATATATACATACACACACACACACACACACACACACATATATACATACACTTTTTATACAGCCAAACTGAAATGTTTTTGTTGGGGGGGGGGTCACAGGAGTGCAATTTGTTTTGCACTCCTGTGGCCCATTTTCAGCAGAGAGCGGACCGCAATCTGCTGACATCACAGAAATCGGTCCAGGCAACACGTCATCCCGACAACGGGAGTTTGGATCCACCAGGTGCCTGGACTGGCACCTGTCTCAAAGAGTCGCTCCAGTGAGCAAGTAGCAGCAGAGCAGAGAGCTGTAAGAACGGAGCCATCGGCAATGTTCGATTACTCGGTTCTCAGTGTAGAGGCGCCAGGGGACAGATGCTGCATCCATTTAAGTATGGAGGAAAAACCCCCAAACCCATACTTTTCTTTTAGAGCATTAAATGAAGGGGAAAAAAAAAAAAAAAAACATTGCTACTGTAAACAATTGTTCCAATTGCTTTGCAATGAAAAGAGGTGGTAGCATCAATCTCCACAACATCTGTCCTCTTACCAGTATCATTCTGAGTTTACTGTCTGTCCCTCAAGCTTCCCCTTGTTAACGCTTGCCTTTCAAATACACCCATCAAGAGCTCTCTTGAAGGACTAAATCATTTAATATGTACAACATGTTATGTAACTTTGCACTAGTCTATTTTTAGTCAAGGATAATCCTGTGTCGCTGAAGGATTTTTTTCCTTAATGTGTATCTGTGAAACACAAGCCTTGCTTTTGCATGCTGGCATTCAAATGGGATCTCTCAGCCCAAGCAACAAAAATGTGGATTGGGCCTATTGCACAAGCATAAAATTGGTGAAATTAGTCCTTCGATAATTGTCCCAAGACTTCAGGGAGTCACCCAAATACGGAGATCTATTTTCTGCATCAAATATATGAAAAAGGATAAAAAAAAAAAAAAAAAACAAAAAAAATACAAAAACAACTTTGCTCTACAAAATTGTGGGCACTCCTTAGCATAGTATGTAGGACTGCCCACCATGCTAATATCTGATATGTTTTGGGCACCAATGTCCAGAGTCACCTACACAATAGCAAGGCTGCAATTTAACATTCGGGCCCAATTGACACTATGCACGCTGGTACTGTGTTGAGCAGCTATTTCAGCACAGTCCAACCGTAAGAAAAAAGACAAAATGCACTGCCACCTTTGTGCCTGGTTCATACCACCATGTTGTGGTGGTGTGCATGGAAGTTAAAAGTGGAATGCGCTGACATCTGTGCATCGGCACTGCAGCAATCCTCCTGGACAGCACACCAGTCGCAGGTTGTAACAGCACCTGGTGTGAATTAGCACTTAATGCGTTAACACAATTACAGCTAGAGCCTTACTTACGCATTTCATTCTTAAAAGGAACCTAAAAGTGGTTGTAAAGCCTTACAATCCACTTTTTACTACAGGTAAGCCTATAATAAGGCTTACATGTAGCTACCCCGGATATCTTTTAAACCTGTATCAGCATGTGCCGACGTCATCGGCACATGCGCACTGAAGCAATGGCTCGTTTGTGCTGTTGCTTCAGCTAGCGTGTCGTTACCAGCGGCTCCTGTGACGTCATCGCAGCTCTGGCTAATCACAGCACCAGAGCCGGACTGCTGCAGGGGCTTTGATCTAAGGTGAGTATTTCATAATAAGCTAGTATGCTATGCATACTAGCTCATTATGCCTTTGTCTTGCAGGGTTTTTTTTTATTTTTTGTAAAAGCTCACCCCCTAAACATCTGCTTTAAAGTAAACTTGGACTTGGCATCAGATAAATTTTTTTAATTCAGAAGCCCAAGCAAAATCTTTTATCTCATGGTAGTCCTGTGCTCACAGATGTGATCGGGAGCCAATGGCTGCGCTGCTATCCAATCAAGAGCCAAGAACCCTGGGCAAAGAGGTATAACGCGTCTCTGACAAAGGATCGAAGTGGGCCAGGTGGGTAAAACGGGGGGGGGGGGGGGGGGGGGCTGGGGGTCAGTCACTGTCAGAAGTTTTTTCACCTTAATGCATAGGATGGAGGAGTTTACAACCCCTTTAACTGAACAAGCTGAAGTTAGAAGCCGATTGGCTACAATGTACAGCTGCACCAGATTTGGCACTCCAGTTTTAGTAAAACACAGATGGGACTAAATTTGCTGCCTATTAGACTGTAGAGTCAAACACCCTGCACAAAAGCTATAACAGAATGGTGGTGGTGGTAAGCCTGTGCTGGCTGTTCATAAAATCTGCCTAAATATCCAACTTCAATTGGTCTTCAAGTGTATGCAGGAAAAGTATTATGCAAGTGAACACTAAAGCAGGCCATATATTAAGCAATTTTTTTTCCCTCCACTACAGATTGAAGGAAATAAAATGCTCGAGTCTTCCCCCCCATATCAACAGTCAGTTTTGGTGGAGGAACCCACCAAAAGAGTGCTGAACCTCTTTGAGATGCCTACATAGTTTATTCAGAGTGAACAGATTGGTGTTGTATATACAGTAGGTCATCAGTTCAGTCTGACATTCACCATGCAATATCCTTGGTACTTGTAGACATCTAAAGATAAAGTGTTAAACGTTTTTCTAGTTTTAGGTAGTGGTGATTAGAACTCTTAGCAATGTTAAACAAAAACTTGACATCCAGGTTTCCATCAGATAGTTTTACCTACACTTCTTGTTCTGACAGGAGGTGCTGGAAAATCTGAAGTAGAGTCACCCTATGCATTAAGGTAAAAAACACCTGGCAGTGACCGGCCCCCCAGCCTCCCCGTTTTACTGACCTGAGCCCGGGAACTTCCGTGACAGCAGTTCTCCTAGGGTGTTATCTGATGCGGGGCCACCAAGGGACCACAGAAGATGGTGCAAAACGAGCTGCACGGTGGAGGCAAGTATGACTTTTTTTTTAAAATAAACTAAGCTTTACAATTAGTTTATTTTTTTGTGTGTAGATTTATTTCCACTCTAAGCTAATCTGTATAAAGTATTTACATGAACACAATGACAAACAAACATCTATAAACGAGCTTACAGCATGGAAGTGACTTACATCACAAAATTACAAGAGCAGCACCACCACGATTTGTCATTACACTGCAACATGGCCATCTACAGTAACCTAGCGCCTATTGAACTAGTTTCCATTTTACCTTTTAAATTGCCCATATTTCACTTCCTGCAGTGTACGTTGATTTTCTGTCAGAGCAAACCTCTAAGTGGTTTATATGTACTGCCCTTTAACTGAATTGTTTGTTACACCAGCCTGAACAGCTAAAGTGTAGATAACAAAGAGAACGATATTATTGGGCTAGCAAACAGCATGAAAGTTCAACATTATTTTCCTTCTCAGTGGTAGCAAAAACAGTTGGTATCAACTTCAAAAGATCAGTATCAACAACTTTGATGTCACCTTAGGACAAGGGTTATTTGAATGGAAAAAAAAAAAGTTTATGCTGTGAAAACAGTGGAAAGTCTATAGACTCAGAAAGTGACCAAGTCTTGCTGGGCAAAATGCAAAGATGGACTCATATTGGGCAAATTGGTAAAAATGTCAAGTCAGTCCTCTACCTGAAACCTGACATTTTCACCAATTCGTCCTGCAAGGAAAATCAAATGCATTTACTAGTTCATGAATCACTTCTCTAGCTATAAATTTTATTTAGAAATGTCAAACTAGATCCTGGTTCATCACGATACACTTAAATATTTTTTTTTTTTTTTTATAATGTAGGATTTCTTGTCTCAAAATCTCAAACTATGACAGGCAGTATATGAACAGATGACAAAAAAAAAGTGTAAAAAGATCTTAGCTGTGTTTCCAGTAAGTTGACTGTAAAGGGAAACGTTACCATTTGACTAAAAACACATTTTGAGTGATAATAGAGGAGACACTGCTGGTGGTAGGATTTCAATAGGTTTTTGCATTTAAAAGCAGATAGCAAGTGGTTGAAACGCTTTTCCAGTATTCTAATCATGTCTAGTAGGGCAAAAAACTGAATTTGGACTTTTGAAGGAAATGTACATTCCTATTTTCCCTCCAAGTACAGATTTGGCAGAAACCCAGTGAGCTAACTTCCTGTATTGCGCAGACAACTGCTGACTTTTACTATTAGGATACTTACCTGTCCAGGCATCCAGGGGTGTTCTCACTCGAGAGGATACTTTATTTGGTACTTGGGTGCTGTTGCGGCTCCACAGCCTGTTTTCTACTGCACATGTGCGAGTTGCGCTGTGCTTTCTCAATGGGGCCTGTTGCGCGGGGGGGGGCAATTTCTGGCTTACTTCGTCGTGGCAAACTGAGCCAGGAGTGGAACCGGGTACCTGTCAAAACCAGGTACTCACTCCCCCCACACAAAAAGGTGCCAAATGTGGCAGCGGAAGGAGGCAGACAAGCGAAGATTCCCCTTTTGGGTGGAGCTCAGCTTTAAGCTCCTGCCCCATAGCTCCTGGCTAGTGTTCCCACCCAGGCAACAAAACACCCCACCCTCTGCACAGCTCCATAACATTGGGGGGGGGGGAGGTGCGAGTACAGAAAAAAATGCATGAATTACAAGAGATTTGCAACCATCAAAAATGGCAATAAAAACTATTTTATGTTATTTGGGCATAGGTGCACTCTTATAATTGGTATCAAGGTATGGGTGGACTTTGAAGCTCTTACGGCCTGTACACATGATCGGATTTTCCAACAACAAATGTTGGATGTGAGCTTGTTGGCTGAAAGTCCGACCGTGTGTATGCGCCATTTAACATTTGTTGTCGGACTTTCCGTCAACAAATGTTGGCTAGCAGGTGCTCAAGTTTTCCGCCAACAAAACTTTGGCGTTGGAATTTTCGATTGTGTGTACACACGTCTGATGCACAAAAGTTCACGCATGCTCGGAATGAAAGCAGAAGGAGCCACACCGGCTATTGAACTTCCTTTTTGTCAGCTAGTCGTAAGTCTTGTACGTCACCACGTTCGTAATTGTTGGCCAACATTTGTGTGACCGTGTGTATGCAAGACAAGTTGGAGCCAACAACCTTTGAACAAAATTCCACGTTTTTGTTGTCGGAAAGTCCGATCGTGTGTACGGGGCATAAGGTTATTTGTCTTCAAGGTCGATATTCGAACAGTGTACAGGCAGGCTGAATGTACCAAGTTGATCGATCAACTTGGGTACAACCAGCATGTCAGGTTTTACCTGCAATTATCGATAGCCATTACTATAGCCACTAAAAATCACTGTCTTTTCCCGGCAGGGGTGGCTTCCCCCACTGGAAGAAGACAATGGCCTGGCAGGAAAGATTCCTGCATCAACGCTGTTGACGGGGGAACACAGCGTTGGTTGCAGGAAAGAAATTCACATGTATTGTCAGCCTAAGAAGTAAATTGCTGATAAAATGTTTAAAAAAAAATTGCAGAACTTTAAATGCTTGACTCGCATGATTTTCATTTTCCCATTAAAATGCACTTAAAGAGCTACTGAAGTAATTTCCCAGGCTTTGGCAGAAATTTGGATAGCAAATGAGTTTAAAAAACTAAATAAATAGAAGTGACATCCTGAACAAGCAATGATCATCAGTTGTTGTAAGATTTGTGTTCGCTCAGTCACGCAAACAAAAGTTAGAGGGGCCATGGCTCGTCTTAAAAAAAAAACGACAGTGAGATTAAGAACTTCAGCTGCGTAACAGTTTTTCCACAAGTCTTCTTGATTTAATTATGGTTAACATTTATCGCAAAGAACAGTAGGGAACAAAATTCTGGGATATCACTTTGGGTAGTGATCCTTGGTCTGCATAAACCAACAGCAAAGAAACAAAGCAATGTGTTAATGAGACTGCAAGTAAAGACTCCAATGAAGAGTATTTTTAGTCCCCATGATGACCAGGATCTTCCAGCCCTGTCTTACAGCAGAACTAAACCCTTCTACACTTTACAAAGAAGCTGCCATCTTAAAAGTGGAGTTCCACTTGTCTCCCCCCAAAATTAAGTCAGCAGCTACACATACTGTAGCTGCTGACTTATTAGTACACCAGCCAGCGGAGGTGACGCTTTCAGAGCAGCCTTGTGTGTCAAGCCAGGGACTGAGCAGGTCAGCGGGGGTAAAAGTATAATTATTAAAAGAAACCTTCCTTGGATGATTTATTGCCATTGGTGATGCATTAAGTAGATATAAGAAATTGCAGAGTGTTGAATTCTGGAAGCAAATCCACCCATACCACCCACAAGGAAAAAAATGTAAAATATGACAGCAGAAATAATGCAACAGAAGCACTATATCTTAAGTCCAATCTTTGTTTTTAGTGGACAAATTACATTTTGTTTTTGTTCCAGAGACACCATGAAGAGAGACTCTCTCGTGAAGGGTTAATGAAAGAAGACTTCTCTCCAACACCCCCCCACCCCCGCTTTCAGATCTCACATCTGTTCAGGTGATTATCACCAGGACACATAGAAAAGGTAGGTAGAACCAGCCTGCCGGATTCTCTTGCAATAATCACGGTTTTCTCTGCTGCAGTTTACGCAGACCTGGCAGGGATTCCCACATGAACACTGTTGATGGGGGAATGAAGCACATTTCTGGGAAATTGAGAAATATGCTCCATGTATGGCCGGCATTACAACTTGTGCAGCAAAGAAATTCAGTTCTACAATTTTTTTTTTCCCCCACATGGCACAAACGAGGCATGAACGAACGAACACATAAGTGTCAAAAATGGAACAAGCTTATACTACAATTTATGCAGTCAGGCTTTCTAAATATACAGAAACACCACTTTTTGGCATAACTATACATACGCCAATACCAATTTTTTTCTACACCATGCTACATTACCGAAGATATCTGTGCAACCAAAAAATATAGTATTAAAGAGGAAGTAAACTTTGTACCTATAAGCCTAAAAAGGCTTACCTATAGGTACTGTAAATATCTCCTAAATTTGCACCGTTTAGGATATATTTACTGTATACTGCGCCAATGACATTGGCACATGCACTCTGAATGGCCGCGTGTGCCGTTTCTTCAGGGCCCTGTCCCGTGACCGGAGACTCCCACACGCATGTACGGGAGTGACGCAAGCGCGGCTCTGGCCAATCACAGCGCTTGAGCTCACAAACCTGGAAGAAAGACTGGGGAAGAGGTCAACCGTCTCAGTGGTGTGCAGACGCCTCAGAGGGCTTCGTTCTATGGTGAGTATTTCATAATGAGCTAGTACGCGATGCATAAAATCTCATTATGCGTTTATCTTATAGGTGTTTAGTGGGGGGGGGTGGGGGGGTGTTACTACCTCTTTAAACCTTCTCAGAGAGAAATGGGGCTGCTATTGCCAGCCATTATCTAAAAATACTGGTTGGCTTACAAATTGTAAAGTCTTTGCTTTAGCTCCGAGCAAACAGCAATATGAGCGTAAAATGCAGTCAGAACTGCAAGGCTTATCAACCGTTGATAACCTGAAGAGCCAACCCAACAGTTTCTGGAAAACAGCAGCTAGCACAAACATATGAACAATCTACACTGTACAATAAGTTCAGGGAAGCATAAAGCTGGTTTTAAACCACTTGGACTGGAAGATTTGCCCCCTTATTGACCAGGCCATTTTTTGCGATAAGGCACTGTTGCTTTAACCAAAACTATCACGGTTGTGCAACGCTTTACCCAAACAAAATGGACATCTTGTTCCACAAATAAAGCTCTTTGGGTGGTATTTGTTCACCTCTGCGGTGTATTTTTTGCGCTATAAACAAAATATCCCCAAAAAATGTAAAAACAAAATTTCTTCCTCAGTTTAGGCTGATATGTATTCTTCTAAAAAAAGTTATAGCATCTACAAAAATAGGGAATAGATTTATGGCATTTTTATTAAAAAAAATTGTAATGTCGGTGATCTGCAATTTTATCGCGACTGCGACATTGCGGTGGACAGAGCGGACACTATTTTGGGACCATTGACATTTATACAGTGATCATAGCTAAAAATAGCCACCGATTACTGTATAAATGTCATTGGCAGGGAAGGTGTTAACACTAGGGGCCGATCAAGGGGTTAAGTGTGTCCCCTAGGGAGTGATTTTAACTGTGGGAGCATGGGACTGACTGGGGGAGGAGACCGATTGCTGTTCCTAAGCATTAGGAACACATCAGTCTCCTCACCCCTGACAGAACGGAAATCTGTCTGTTTACATTAACAAACCTTCTGTTTTGTCAGGAGCGATCGCAGGTGCCTGGCGGACACGTGCATCAGCTCCGTCGTTGCGTGCACGCGCCTCCTGCAGCGCACGCGTGCCCCATAGTACTCTTAAAGAGGCCGACATACACCTACGGCGCCTTGCTCAGAGGGGCCAATCTACCCCAGTATAACTGATCCTCAAGTGGTTAAAGTGGTTCTAAAAGTAAAAGTTTTTTTATCTGAATGCATTACCTTCACCTTGCTGTTTGTTTTTCCCACCCCTGACAGTCACTTTAAGGGCCCTTTCACACCAATCGGGTCAGTCTGCCAGTTTTTTAGGTGAACCAGATCTTTCAATTTCCTCTATGGAGCAGTGGCGGAAAACAAAATCGCCTGTCCATTTACACCAGCCAACATCTGATCTGCTAAAAACTGACAGATGGGGATCAGTTCCCCATCCTTCTGGCAGATCGGAACGGATGGCAGCCATGTGTAAACAGATAGGCGATCTTTTTACATCAGATCACCTATAGAGGAGAGTGAGCTGTGTCTGTGTCCGCTCTGCATAAGTGGAGCAGACAGACCAGCTTACAGATTCCCCACTGAGCAGATGGACTCAGAGCTAGCCCCATTTGTAAGGGGCCTAAAACAGAACAAAAATGACATATGTAGTAGCATGCTGGAAGGTGGAGAGAGTAGGGTAGACCCTGTCCAGCCAAAGGCTAGGGCAAGGTACAGGACAACCGGGACTCAGAGGAAGTGGGCTAAATACTGCTGGCCATCTTACTGAACACATCTAGTGACAAAGTACTGCAGGAGAAATTTGTGGATTGATGGTAAATATTGCTGGCAGTACAATGGCTTAGTGGTTAACATTTCTGTCTTGGAGCAGTGGGGTTCCCAGTTTGAACCCCAACACTACCTTGTACTGGGTTTGTATGTTTTCTTGTGCTTGTGTATATTTCCTCAGGGTATTCTGGTTTCCTTCCACACTCTAGTCATGATGCACATACTAGGACCTAAACTGGTGAGGTAGGGACCTTCGATTGTAAGCTACCTGTGCTGCATAAAATGGTCAGCGCTATTATAAATATTGCAGCAAACCTGATTGTTAATTTACCTTTTAATGTGATTTTTTTCTTCTTGTTCTGGTTAGAGTTCTGCTTTAATTGCATCACTAAACCATGATACAGAGAACAGACTTTTCTAAACGAAATTTCAATTACACTATGAGGAAAAAAACCCTTCCAGATTAGAACAAGTACAAGCATTTCCTGTTCCAAGTAGCCTGCCCTTCCTATCTATGTCATTTACTGGCACTAGGATTACATAAACTCTTGCTCAAAAATGCTGGGCAGTAATTTGAGAACAGAATCAACGGCTTACTTGCAAAAGGGCTTTTAAGAGATCAAAGTAAATAAACACAACTAGTCAATTTAATAGATATTGCAAAGTTCTGCTTCTGTTACACAAATCCCATCTAAGCATTCCTATAGTGCAGGATGAAAGTTTAGGGGAACAACAAACAAGTGATCTTTAGTTAGACTCAAATACTGGAGATAAACCTTGAGCTGCAGCTCACTAACATTTTATGAAAACTAAACCACATATTAGTGCCCCATTACCCCTTACTACAAAGGCCAAGAATGTAAAGGATTTATGAGATTGAGGGGCCCTGGGGAGCAACGCTGCACCAGCTTGATATCAACTTCTAAACAAAAAGTCCTTAAAATGACAACCCCCCCAATATTAAGCATACCATCCATGAGTAACGGGTTTACCCTTTGCATACTGTTCCTTTCATCACAGAAAAAGGATAGGGGCGTTACAAAGCTTTCAGAACTAAAGCACAAAGACTAATAGGTTTCCAGCTGTCCTGTGTGTGACGTTTAAAGTGCAACTCTTGTTTTTTGTAGAATTATAGTCCCTTGAGGTACACCATTAAAAAAAAAATTAAAAATGATAGCAAGCTTCACTTGTGTTTGGTAGAAATGCAGCAAGGCTGAACGGTTTATATCTCAGCTTTCTAGGTCACCCCCCACCTACTTAACATGCTAATGGAGCTTTTAAATAAACTATTATCACTGGTTCTCTGTGCTTCTCTATACAATGCAGGCTGATCATAACTAGTGAAAGGGGTCAACAGGATGCAATACATACCTACCTAAACATCACATCTCCAGCAAACCCCCTACTCCTCCGAAGGGTGGATGTCAGACGGCAGGAGAGGCCATTACTGGGGACTAAACCATGATAGAAAGAACCAAAAACAAAGGAAATGTGAGGGGGAAAGTGTTAGATGCTGGATACCATGTTACTTGCTGCAGTTCCTAATGCACATTGTGTTGATGCTCACAGTGTGCAGTGAAATAAAGTTAATTTCAGTACAGAGAGGAGCCTGTATAACTGGGCAAAACTGAAAGGCTGGAGTTCAAATTTCAACAGAGTGCCAAATGGGAGATCTTTGCAATCATGAGAAAAAGCGATGAGCCAAACCTCTGAGCAGGAAGATGAGAAACCTGGGAAGCCTGGTACACAGAGGGGGAATTTACATATCCTGGAGCAGACAATGTAGTAACCTGCTTCCAGCTTCAGCTTGTTCAGTTAAAGCAGGATTTAAACCCCTCGATTTTATATGCTTCTCAAAACAGAAACATTTATGACATGCAGTGAATGATAACTGTCACAGGTGCTTGTGCTCTCCACAGAACTGTCAAGCCGCTTCCGGGGGGGGGGGGGGGGGGGGGGGGGCGGACAATGCTTGCTTCTGAGGGTGCTCTGTCGACAAACAGCATGGCTTGGCTCCACCCTTGTTCCCTCCTCACTGGCTGACAGCAGTGGGAGCAAGGTTAGCTGCATGCTGAAGGTTTACCCTAAGACCCCTTTCACACTGGGGCGGTTTGCAAGCGATATTGTACTAAAAATAGCGCCTGCAAACCTACTCGAAACTGCCGCTGCTGTGTCTCCAGTGTGAAAGCCCTCCGCTGGCAGGAGGGAAAAAAAACTCCTGCAAACAGCATATTTGGAGCTGTGAAGGAGCGGTGTATACACTGCTCCTGCCCATTGAAATCAATGGGGCAGCGCGGCTATACCGCCACTGTAGCAGCACTTTGCGGGCGGTTTTAACCCTTTTTTGAATACCACCGCTAAAACGACGGTAAAGTGCCGCTAAAAGCAGTGGCGTTCTACTGCCGACGCCCCCACCGCCCCAGTGTGAAAGGGGCCTGAAGTGGATGTAAACCCGATTCATGAAATTTGAGCTATTTCTGCAGTGTTTTTTTCCTCCAATCAGCTGTCTTGGCTGAATGCCCAGTCTCCACTGTAGTGGTAACCAGGAAGAGAAAATCTAACATGTGAACATTCTAAACCAGTGTTTCTCAGCTCCAGTCCTCAAGGCGCCCCAACAGGTCATGTTTTCAGGATTTCCCTCAGATGAAACAGCTGTGGTAATTACTAAGGCAGTGAAACGGATCAAATCACCTGTGCAAAATAATGGAAAGCCTGAAAACGTGACCTGTTGAGGCGCCTTGAGGACTGGAGTTGAGAAACACTGTTCTAAACGGTACATAAAGACAGCAGATATAGATGTAAAACTAATATAGGGAGATTGGTTTCATCTCTGTGCATCATCTGAGGCTGTTCACTTCACTGGGTAGATGTGAGGGTTTACAGCCACTTTAATGCAGAGAATGCATTAAAGTAAAAAAAACCTTTTGGTTTTAGAACTTTAAAAAGTTGTTTTGGAGAGCATCCATGCTATAAACATATGAAAGTGACCCCCTAACCACACAAAATTCAGCCTGTAAAAGATAACTTACCTTTCTAACTGTGGTGTACTAAAACATTGGAGATCCCCAGCTGCCACTGGTATTTGACATTTCCAAGTGTGCTGGATACCTTTCCCCTTCCTGTGTGATGTAGTTCCTCCCACCAACCACTATGCCACTAGCATATATTTTAGTCCTGCAGGGGACAGTGGGAGGAACTAAAGCAGGGCAGGGAAGTATCTGACATACTTTAAGTATTACATACCAGCGATTGCCAGAGATATGCAACACAGAAAAGTTTTAAGATCTTTTACACGCAATTTTAGCTTCACTTTGTGCAGGTAGTGACAGGGACACTTTAATTACCTTTTGTAAAGTCCCATCCGCACAAATATCAACATGGAAAACCAAACTGTAGCCCACTTATAGATATCAGTACAAGTGGCGACAGTCTGCCATTTATTCCTTTTTATTGCCCATCCACACATGCACCAGGCTTGTCTTCTAAATCTAACAGACATGGAGTGCAGGCAGATGTAAGTATGTTGGCCACACAGAAAAAAGGCCTCAACATAATGGCACTTGTTCATTAAAGCAACAAAGGGACTCTGTGGCTACACTAACTCAGGCACAACTAGTGCTTCCGTAAACATTGGCCAAACAGATCTGTTCCAATATATACAATTGTATTTGTAAGCATCATTTAAGTGTTCCATTAGGTGATAAACATGTGTATGTTCCATTGTAAAGAACTTTTTGCCCGGGCCCATTTAGTCCAAATGGCTTGGTACAACAGTCATTGATCTATGTTCACTACACAAGGTTTTTTTGTTTTTTGTTTTAAAAAAAAAAAAAAGTCCTGAATACAAAAGGTTAGAATATCTGAAAAGTTTAAAGCGGTTGTATACCCGCTGACTTTTTTTTTAACCCTGTAAGGCAAAAGGCATAATGAACTAGTATGTACCGCATACTAGCTCATTATGAAATACTTACCTTAGAACGAGGCGTCGGTATCTTACCTGGTCCACGCCGAGGGAGCTGTCATGTTGCTGTCTTCCGGGTATCGCGGCTCCAGCGCTGTGAGTGGCTGACACCGCAATGTCGTCACTCCCACGCATGCGCGCGGGAGATTTCTTCCCCAGCAAGGTCTGGCAGCTGTCGGGCCTTCAGCCGAGAATCCCCTGTGCGCATGCGCCACTGCAGTCAGCGGCTCATAGCAAGGGGAATATCTCCTAAACCATACAGGTTTAGGAGATTTTTTTTTTACCTACAGGTAAGCCTTATTATAGGCTTACCTGTAGGTAAAAGTTAACAAATAGACTATACAACCACTTTAACTGCTACTTTGTCTACAAAGAAAATAGGTGTCTGCACAATGGTTCGGATCCTGTGGATTTTAACAATGCAAACATGCAAATTGACTGTCTTACCTCATTCGTACCTCCAAACTTTCAGCGCAAATTACAGATTTGGAAGGTGCGAGTATACACTCCAGATAGGCAAAAGTGTACCACCAGTTTAAAAAGAGGAAGTCCACCTAACAAAAAAAATTATTAAAAGCCAGCAGCTACAAATACTGCAGCTGCTGACTTAATGGACACTTACCTGTCCTCCTGTCCTGAGTTCAGCGATGTCGGCAGCCGGAGCATCGCTCAGCTCTTGGCTGCTGCCGCCATTCTCTGTGAGGGAATCAGGAAGTGAAGCGTTGCGGCTTCACTTCCCGGTTCCCTACTGCGCAAGTCATGCTGCACGTCCTAAGTGGTCCCCGCTATCTCCTGGGACCTGTGTGTTTCCCATGAGACAGCGGGGGGGTGCAGGAAGGGGCATGACTCCCGTGGGAGTCTATTCCAGGAAGTGGGTGCAAATACCTGTAATTAGACAGTTATCTGCACCCCCCTCCCCCCTGAAAGGTGCCAATTGTGGCACCAGAGGGGGGAGGAATCAGATGAGCAGAAGTTCCACTTTTGGGTGGAACTCAGCTTTAAATAGTACCCACAAAGAAACAGAATGCTTCACATTTTAACCTATGGACTAGTATAACAAGGTGCAATTTAACAAAAAGTAGCAAAAAAACAAAACAAAACACCTTCCATTAGTTGTCTCCCCACCCCCCCTCCTTAACCCGAGTCTTGTATCAATCCAGCACTTTACCTGTCTAAAGCAGCACTGGTTCTCTCACATCAGGCTCAGAAAGTGAGAATTATTGTCTCCCATTGCTGCCAATCAAATGCTGTGAGGTGGGAGCAGAGAGTGGGGTTGAGCTGCGCATCAATAGAAGCACATAACCTGGATCAGAAGTGAGCCCAGAGGAGTGCTACCATAAGAAGCAGCTTCCTATGGGGGTGCACAGAGAAGAGCTGAGAGCCCCAGAAGGGGAGGTTTGGGGCAACTCTGTACAATACTGCACAGAGTAGGCAAGTATGAAAAAATACACACACATCTCTTTACAAATCACTTCAAGCTCCATGTAGATACACCATGTACTGATCTTTAGAGCCCTTGCACACTGGGGCGGGGGCGGCGTCGGCGGTAAAACGCCGCTATTAGCGGCGTTTTACCGTTGGTATTCGGCCGCTAGCAGGGCGGTTTTACCCCCCGCTAGCGGCCGAGAAAGGGTTAAATACCACCGCAAAGCGCCTCTGCAGAGGCGCTTTGCCGGTGGTATAGCCGCGCCGTCCCATTGATTTCAATGGGCAGGAGCGGTAAAGGAGCGGTATACACTCCGCTCCTTCACGGCTCCGAAGATGCTTGGGGGCTTTCCTCGGGGCTTTCACACTGGATACACAGCAGCGGCACTTTCAGGTCGGTTTGCAGGCACTATTAGCGCAATAGCGCCTGCAAACCGCCCCAGTGTGCAAGGGCTCTAAGGAAACCATTATCATTTCCTGTGATTTCAGCAAACAAGTCCCAACTATGGTCAGCAGGGGAGGGGGGGGGGGGGGGGTGTCATTGAATCTTCGCTTTTAAAGCAAAACCTGTGGCCGAAAGAGAAAAGCAAAACTAAGATCCTCAGCCATCAGTACATACTTGTTGCTGCAGTGGACCAGAGCTTCCCGTAGTTTCTCAGCTTCCTGAAAGTGAAGACTAGACATGCCTTGTACAAAATAATGTCTAAACTACTTATCAACCGACAAGGGTATTGTCACGTGGGGTAAGGATGTGCCTTTTCAAATGCTAATACAAACTTAAAGCAGTTTGCTTTTGTGCATATCAATGTTGGGAGGCTTGATGAGCCGAGGTGAGACCATCAGTAGCAGGCATTATGCAGCTTATGCCATCAGCTATCTACTGCCAATGCTAGCTTATAGCTTGATTAATTTGATTTAATGGTACTCCAATGCATCTTGCAAATATGTGAAATTGCATATCAAAAAACATGGTTACAAAGTACTATGCGTTTTGGCATGAGGCAGTTAAAAAAATTGCACAAAAGTGCATGGCTTTCTTTTTTTACGCACAGCACAGTGAAATGAATGGGCTGCCCATCACACCTGAATAGTCGTGTGACTAGAGCCCAATACAGGGTCACCTGTGGGGTTATTAGTTTTCATTCTTAGTCCCTTAAAAGAAGCACTATGTGTTCTGTAAAAATGGAAACCATGCAAACCCAATTCCAGACCCAGACTTTGGGTATTAAAGCAGAGTTCCACCCAAAAGTGAAACTTCCACTTTAAGGCCTCCTCCCCGACTCCTGTTTGTGAAACTGAGCTTTTGTGGAGGGGGGGGGGGGGGATGTTGGACGTAGGTACCCAAAATTTGACAGGTACCTGCTCCCACTTCCATGCATTTTTTTCCCCATTCTATTGCCATCTAACTGGAGTCTTCCTTAAAGTGTCTTTAAGCTGACCTTACACTGGACCCCCTTTCCCCATTCTACCCAGTTCCGCTGTACTAGATTGCCATGATCCCCTGCTGTCAGACACGGAAAAGCCACTTCACCAGTCCAGGGATTTTAAATCCCTGTAGCCTTCTCTCCTTTCCTCACAGTGCTGATATAGTACAAGGTAGACAGCTTCTGATTTGTCAGCCCCGTCCATGTGACACTGCGGACCAATTAAAGTCCCTGTAATCCATACTGGCTTAGCAATACGGACATGCCATTAAGCCGCAGGGCTTTCAAATCCCTGCACTGGTAAAGCAGCTTGTCAGTATGAGGTGAACTTACTTTAACAGCTGGTCCACACTAGATCCCACATATTTTTAATCTGCCATGCCCCTCATGACATCAACTGACAAAATGTATAGGGTGGAGTATGTATGATGTCACCATGCACACCAAGGTTGTTTTACATGCAGATCGGTTCCTGGGAACTTTTGATTGCTACATGCTGGATTTAATCTGTAACACTGAGTTTGCAGTATAATTTTTGAATAAACGGATTTGCAATTTTACACTGTGGGGCACTCTTTTCTATGGGCATTGGGATAGAGCAATGCTCATCACCAGCCATGACATTACCCCCATCAGTATAAAGGGAGAGGGGATTAGGCCTTCTGGGCTTGTGAACAGTGTATTTTTAGATTTATAATTTGGAGTCTAGGTTTCCGATAATGAGGAATTTACTGATTTATGCATCAAAAACCACACTGAAATGCACATGTTCTGAACTTAGATGAAGGGAAAAAAAAAAAAAAAAAAAGGGTAAAAATGCACTGGTACACATCAAAAACATGCATCAACAATGCAGAAATTTGTGGTGTGAACCAGCCCCTAGGCGACATCTGTCATTATTTCTGGTTTCTTTTCAAGCATACAGCAGTAAAAGTCTGAATATCTCATCTCTATACTGTTCTACTTCAATCAAACACCAACCAAAACCCAAAATGTAATAAATATGTAGCCAGTCACATGCTTCACTGTAATTTGTGAATGTCCAAGAAGCAGGAAAGTTTTCAGCATTAAGCAATTACAATGATAAACGCTTCTCCAGCAGGGTCCACTAATACAAAAAGAGAAGCCAACTAATTACAAGCTGTTGATGTGGGGACAAGCATAAGCATTTTTGTGCTTTAGACAGAAGCGCAGAACATCAGTAAACTGCTGCTGTATAACACTATTAAATGTCTGTTTGGGTCAAGGGATGCAGCCAATGGACAACCATAGGGAAGAAGATTAACTAATAAATGTTGGTATCAGAACAGTCAACCACTTGCACAAAAGAATGATCTGGCAATAGACATTTAGTATGCATACAATGCTTCACAATTACTAAAAAGGTTTCACTAAACAATTGGAAGGAGGTGGGGGCTTGTCAGAAAGCTCTGGGGAGTTGGATCACAAAGCAGAGTACGTTCTAATATGATTAAAGTTAAATTATAACTAAGCCTAAACCTACCCCCACTCTAAGACTGTTCCATCTACCCTGTAAAAAAAAATTTTTTTTTAAGTCTATACTTGCCTATTTTGATGCCGCTTTGGTCTGGTCACACGATCAGGTCCCAGCACCAACCTCAGTGTAAAGGAGGAACAGCAGAGAATGGCTGTCCTATAGTAAGATTATGGGTGACATCAGAATAGGTAGGTATACACATCCTTCTTTTACAGGGTAGACAGAAGTCTTAGAATAGGGGTGGGAGAAGGTTTAGGCTTAGTTAGAATTTGACTGGAATTGCACTATAAGGCTTGTTTTCTCTAGACAAGCCATCTCTTAAAGCGGTTGTAAACCCCCAACCTATTTTTACATATAGCTAAGCCTATAAGGCTTACCTATACGTATTGAAAATCTCCTAAACGCGCACCGTTTAGAAGAAGATATTTCAAGTACACTGAGCCGATGAGGTCATTGGGGCCTGCGCAATGAAAAACAGCCCTCCACGCTGTTTCTTCCCTAGCGCATGCTGTGACTGGCTGCTCCCGCATGCATGCTTGGGAGTGACGTCACACGGCTCCGGACAGTCAGAGCGAGAGGTCGCGGTCCCGGAACGAAGAGGGGTGAAGGTAGGTGCTTCCACCAGCGGGGACATCGTGGGCTCTTTGCAGGTAAGTGTCACATAATGGGCTAGTATGCGATGCATACAAGCCCATTATGCTTTTACTTTGCAGGGGAAGAGGAGTAAAACCCATCAGGGTTTACTCACTCTTTAACCACCTCCCGACCGCCCACTGTATATTGACGTCCTGTTTTTTAAAGATGGATATCTCGAAAACGGCAGCAGCTGCTGCCACAACCGAGGTATCCATCTTTAGGGCCGGCGATTCTGTACACGATAACGGTGGTCTCTGCGGCGTGTTCGCCGCGAGATCACCGTTATCGGCGGCGGGAGAGGTGCCACCCCCCCTTCCGCCGCTTACCGGAGCCGTCGGTAGCGGCGGAGGAGATCGGGACCTGTCACTGCTGAGGTACTGAGACGAGTGAGGCCAAGATGGCCCCCACCCGTCTCTATACCATGTGACGGCCGGGGCGACGTCATTACGACGGCTCCACCCACTTCTCTTAAAAGGCACAATTTTTTTTGTGTCATTTTTTTAAACGACTTTTTTTTTTTTTTTTTTGCATTTTAGTCTAAATATGAGATCTGAGGACTTTTTTGACCCCCCAGATCTCATATTTAAGAGGACCTGTCATGCTTTTTTCTATTACAAGGGATGTTTACAGAAGCGAACGCATACGTGAGTAGCGCCCGCATATGAAAACGGTGGTCAAACCACACATGTGAGGTATCGCCGCAACCGGTAGAGTGAGAGCAATAATTCTAGCCCTAGACCTCCTCTGTAACGCAAAACATGCAATCTGTAGAATTTTTTAAACGTCGCATATGGAGATTTAAGGGTAAAAGTTTGACGCCATTCCACGAGCGGGTGCAATTTTAAAGCGTGACATGATGGGTATCAATTTACTTGGCGTAACATTATATTTCACAATATAAAAAAAAATTGGGCTAACTTTACTGTTGTCTTATTTTTTTTTTCAAAAAAGTGAATTTTTTCCAAAAAAAGTGCGCTTAGAAGACTGCTGCGCAAATACGGTGCAAAAAAAAGTATTGCAATGACCGCTATTTTATTCTCTAGGGTGTTAGAAAAAAAACAATATATAATGTTTGGGGGTTCTAAGTAATTTTCTAGCAAAAAAACCTGTTTTAAACTCTTAAACACCTAAAATCCAAAACGAGGCTGGTTTTGAAGTGGTTAAAAAGGGTTTGTTCACACTGCGTTTTAAAGTGGTTATAAAGCTTTGATTTTTTTTCATAAAAACAAAACATGCTTATACTTACATGCTCTGTGCAAGGGTTTTGCACAGAGGAGCACCAATCTTCTGGGGTTCCCGTCGGCACTCCAGGCCCCTCTTCAGGTCAGAAAGCAGCTTTCCCTGGGGTCACCCGTGTGTGTTTGCTCCAGAGTCCTGCTGCTGCGTCCATTGACAGCGGGACTCGACCCCACGTCAGCCAATGGTTCCCACTGCTATCAATTTGCCTAATGAGATATCACCGGGATCCGCTGCGCTCATGCACATCACTGGATCAGATGGGGCTCAGGAAAAAAACGGGAAGTCTGAGGGCAGCTGCAGCACACAAGGTTTTCCACCTTAACTCATTAAATGTATTAGGGTGAAAAATCTGAAGGCTTTAGAACCAACCACTTTAAGCACTTGCCCACCGGGCAAATTCCAGCACCCCTCTCCAAAATGTAACATTTTTGCTAGAAAATTACTCAGAACCCCCAAACATTTTTTTTTTTTTTTTTAGCAGAGACCCTCGGGAATAAAATGGCAGTCACTGCAACTTTTGACAGTATTTGAGCAGCAATTTTTCAAAGGCGATATTTTGGGAAAAACATTCATTAAAAAAAAAAAAAAGGTTTGCCCAATTTTTTTGTATGTGACAGATGACGCGCCGCGTAGATACCTTACATGTCACGGTTTAAAATTGTGCACACTTGTGGTATGGCGCCAAACTTCAGTACTTAAAAATCTCCATAGGCATCCCTTTAAAATTTTTTTATAGGTTAGATGTTTAGTTATACCCCTTTCACACTGGCGCGCTTTGCAGGTGCTACAGCGCTAATAGCGCCTGCAAAGCACCCTGAAAGAGCCGCTACTGACTCTCCAATGTGAAAGCCCGAGTGCTTTCACGCTGGAGCGGTGCGCTGGCAGGACACTAAAAAAAGTCCTGCTAGCAACATCTTTGGGGCAGTGAAAGAGCAGCGTACACTGCTCCTGCCCATTGAAATCAATGGGGCGGGGCAGCGTAGCTATACCGCCGGCTGCAGCGCTTTGCGGTGGTTTTAACCCTTTCGCGGCTGTTTTTTTTAACCCTCTCAGCCGCTAGCAGGGGTAAAAGCGCCCCGAGAGCAGCAGAATAGTGCAGCAAAATTGATGGTAAAGCGCCGCTAAAAGTACCGGCGCTTTACCGCCGATGCACCCACCGCCCCAGTGTGAAAGGGGCCTTAGAGGTGGTCTAGTGCTAGAATGATTGCTCTCGCTTTAATGTTAGTGGTAATACCGCATATGTGGTTTGAACATTTACATATGTGGGCGCGACCTACGTATGCATTCACATCTGCGTGCGAGCTCGCAGGGGCATTTTCATTTTATTTTATTTTTTTTTACCTTTACACTTTCCCTTTAAAAAAAAAAAAATATGATCACTTTTGTTTTTATTACAAGGAATGTAAATCTCCCTTGAATGGTGCGCGACAGGTCCTCTTTATGTAGAGATGTGGGGGTCTGTAAGACCCCACATCTCTCCTCTAGGGAGGAAAGGCTAAGAAAAAAAAAAAAATTCACGATTCCAGCCTTTCCCGCCGAGTCCCTGGCATTGTTTACTTCCGTCAGCTGCATGTGACATAACGTCGCGCCCGGGCCTCCAAGAGTCAGATTGCCAGGGACCATCTGTCCCTTGGAAATCTTTGGCCACCTTTTGGCGGCGGTGGATTCCTTCCCTGGTTCGCCGATCATACAGACGATCCGGGAGAAGCACCAGAGGGCAGTGGGGGGGGGGGGGGGGGGGAGATCCCCTTACGCTGCCTGTAAGAATGATCAAGCAGCTGAATAGCTGCTATGATTGGTGTTACAATGAAGGGAATCACCGGCTGAAAAGATTGATATCTGAATGATGCCTGTAGCTGCAGGCATCATTCAGATATCACCACTGAAAGCCCAGAACATCATATGTAGGTTTGCAACTAAGTATTATTTTCATAATCGATCAGTTGGCCGATTGTTTTGATTAATCGGATAACTTTAAAAACAGTGTGGTGTATAATTTAATATGTAAAGTTCAAAAAGGCAATTTATTCTTAAAAATCTATACGCAGTGGTAAATATAAATAACTTACTATATGATTAGGGAGCAAAATCTCGAATCCACTCTGAGAATAACATACAGAAGAGATACACTGTATATACTATTGGAGGTTGAATCTGGTACATATCAGATCACATTTTTTATTTAGACCCCTTTCACACTGGGACGCATGTAATGTGCCCTGCCCCCTTGAAATGTGCCCTGCTCCCACATAATGTGGCTTGCCTCCATGTAAAAGTTTACTTTAAAGGGGGAGTCCGGCGACCAATTTTTTTTTTTTTTTAGGTCATTGAGACACTTTGCTAACCCCAAAATACTCACACTTTGGGTGTAATATTTCTGCCTCTGTCTGTTTTTGTACTGAAGAAAAACTTAAAAAATGTGATGCTGGCTGTTTCCATCTTGCTTGTGGGCATGTGAAGCCCACAAGCATTGATTTCCTGGATGCTGTGAATGTTCATTCACAGCTTGTTCACACGCATGATCATTGTTTCCACACTGAATCTTGGGAAGCCTGACACTAAGCTCCCAGGCGACAGTGCGGCACCAGGGAAAGGCAATAAACACGCCTACTCCCATGGGAGGAGAGGCAGGAAGTGCCACAATAAAGTACAATATAAAAGGTAATTACAGCAATAAAAAAAAAAAAAATGTTTGTGCTGCATTTGAACATCTATGCAATTAACTGAAGGGGGTAAAATTAAAAAAATGTGAGTGGAACCCCGCTTTAAATGTAATTTTAATGCCTTCTATTACCTCCAGTGTATTAGCCTCCACCTGGGTTCACCCACCGATGCTTCTGGCTCCTCCTATCTTTAAAAGTGACCCAATAGCAAAGTGCAAATTATAGTATAGAGTGCCCCTATAGCAAGGTAAAAAAACACTTCTGCCTTTAGACCCACTCACTTCCTGCCCAGGACTACATGTGCCATGAGGCATTGCTATTCACAAATTCCCAAGTTCTCAGGCACTTACTGCCATGTATGGATGGTGTACTGAGCTTTGTGTGTGCTGCACTGCATTTCCTTATATGAAAACAAATACATTCTGTATGGCTGGCCGATTGATGAAAATAGTTAACCATTTTCATAATCGATTAGTTGTTTCAGCCCTAGTCATATGACAGCCAGCTGTCGGCAAGTGGTTTAAGAGACAGCATGTAAGCTGCCATTATGAAGGCAATCACTGGACCCCTGCATCAAGGAAAAAAAAAAAAAAAAAAAAAAAAAAAAAGTTTGTTAGACTTGCAATTATGTAATTGGGACATTTTAATTTCACCAACTCTGCATAAAAAATATTTTAAGAACTGTCTATAAGCCCCAGTAAAGTGACCTTACCTAGGCTGAGAGGATTTTTCAGTGAGCTGGAGGCAGAAAAAAAGCATTTCCATAGCCTCCTCTCCCAGTTATCAGGCTGAAACACTGTACTTGAAACAACTTATAATGTGAAAGGTTAGAATTGAGGGCTGATGTGTCCAACATTTGTGAACACAGCCAAGAATATCAAATGCACCAGGATTTACATGATTGTGGCATCTGAGTAAAAACTGAAAAAAGGCATCCTCAGGGGACATTGATCTCAGAGGTAATAAACTTAAAGTTTTATTACGTATACAGGGTTAATAAAGCCTAGTACACACCAGGGTGGATACATTTTTTTTTTAATTAATGGCTTTTGATTTAAAAATTGGATTTTTTTATTAAATTAAAAAAAAAAAAATGCTTGGAGTAAAAATTGATTTAAAAGATAGTTTTCTATTTAAGATTCAGCATGAAATGGAGGTTAGTTATGTAGCATGAGGCTGTATATTCTGCAATATTTACATTTTTAGTAAACTCATTCAATGAATCCAAGCTCTGCAAGCTGAGATAACATGCACTGTATTGATGCATTCACACAATTTCACAGTAACCATGAGAAAACAAAATTCAGGCATATTCCTCTGTCCCATTGTTTTGCAAATTTATGTACACTACAAACTGTATGACTGTTTGAAGAGAAATGCATCTTGTACCAGGCTTTAGGTGTGAGGAGGAAGGGCAAGCATTAACAATGAAAGTTAAACCTTCCAAGCAGCTTTACCTTGTGATCTTTCTGTTATAGATCAGGACAGTAAGATCAAGATCAGGCACCACATCCATTGTTTGAAAAGGAACAAGTTGCAAAAAGAGCAGGACTTTTAACCACTTAAGGACCAAGCCTCTTTTAGATGGGTTTATTTCTTTTGCTAGAAAATTACTTAGAACCCCCAAACATACATTTGTTTCTAACACCCTAGAGAATAAAATGGCGGTCGTTGCATTGCTCTGTCACACCGTATTTGCGCAGCAGTCTTAAAAGCGCACTTTTCCTGGAAAAAACACACTTAATTAAAAAAAAATAATAAAAAACAGTAAAGTTAGCCCAATTTTTTTTTATATTGTGAAAGATAATGTTACACCAAGTAAATTGATACTCAACATGTCACACTTCAAAATTGCACCCACTCGTGGAATGGTGACAAACTTTTACCCTTAAAAATCTCCATAGGCGACGTTTAAAAAAAAAAAAAAAAATTCTACAGGTTGTATGTTTTAAGTTACAGAGGAGGTCTAGTGCTAGAATTATTGCTGTCGCTCTACCGATCGTGGCGATACCTCACATGTGTGGTTTGAACACCGTTTTCATATGCGGGCGCTACTCACGTACGAGTTAGTTTCTGCACGCAAACTCTGCGCGTGTTAAATTTTTTTTTTTTCTTCTTATTTTACCCTTAATTTTCATACAGTTTTTAAAAAAAATAAATAGTGTCACTTTTACATCCCTTGTAATAGAAAAAAAGCATGACAGGACCTCTTGAATATGAGATCTGGGGTCAAAAAGACCTCAGATCTCATATTTACACAAAAATGCAATTAAAAAAAAAAACGAACACTAAAAAAAAAAAAAAAAATTGTCATTTAAAAAAAATAAAAAGAGCCCTTTAAGAGCTATGGGCAGAAGTGAAGTTTTGACGTCGCTTCCCCCCTGCATTGTTATAGAGAAGGGTGGGGGCCATCTTCCCCTCACTCGTCTCCATGCCCAGCAAGGGTGAAGATCCCATCGCCTCTGCCGCTGCTGACGGCTCCGGTAAGCAGCGGAGGGCACCGGAGTGAGGCGGGAAGGGGGGGTCTCTCCTGGCGCCGATAAGTGACCTCGTTGCGAATCCGCCCCAGAGACCACTCTTATCGGAAACCGGATCGCCGGCTGAAGAGTATACCAGGGTTATGGCAGCTAGCTGCTGCCATAACAACGATATCCCCCTTCAAAGTAAGGACGTATATCATCGTGAGGCGGTCCAGAAGTGGTTAAGGTGCCAAAAACAAACAATTTTATATAAAAGTATACATTTTTAATAAATATCAATTTAAAATGACAAATGTTCAACCACTGTATATTTCATACAATAGTGCAGCCACTTCTTGCTCTACATGATTTGCTCAATAGAGCTTCCTCAGGAGATTTAAAAGTACTGCATAGAGTTGATACTACAAAAGAAACGAATAATGATGAAGATCTATACAATATTGTGACAATCATGTCGGAGAAGAAATGCATAGAACATTAAACAAAGTTATATAAACTTTTCAAATGACAAGCTGAGAACCTGCGCCTACCAGATGCTTTAAAAATCAAACCGCTTGAGTCAATTGGGGAGTTCCGGTTCATCTAGAGCCTAGGGTCAAAGGGGCAGGTTTGCAACCATAGAGAGGACAATATTCTGAAATTTAGGATTGACATATAAGTTTAGCTATATAAACATTGTTATTTGTCAAAAGATGACTGGAGTTTTTCTATGGGCAAAGAAAATTTACCTTATTCAAAATAGAACCAATTGGTTCCTCATTGCCTTTGAAATGAAGTAGTTTCCTGCTGGGATATAGGAGGAAGAAAACAGCAAATGGTGTTTCCTGAAGCCTAAAGAAGCACAGGTATTGACTTGCAGCACTCCTGCTGTGAAGACCTATTTTTCCAAAAAAAAAAAAAAAAACCTTCAAAGTTGTGGGAATGTTCTGTAAATTAACCACTTGTCGACCAGCTGCCATCATGCTGCGCCGCAGGTCGGGGTGTGCACAGCAGGGGTGCCAAAGCTTGTGGCTGACGGTCTCGGTGCCCAGTGTCGCCAGAGAGCCACGCTGCCCAGTGTCGCCAGAGACAGAGTGCCTGCCAGGGTACAGACATGCTACACTACTGACCAGAATTGCCCCTGGGGAACTCAGAGCGATTGTCCAGCCAGAAGGATCACTGCTGTAGTTTTGCTGGGTCTGGTAAGAGGGCCTGTCGGCCATTATCCAATACTTATCCTAGGGACTGTACTACGCGTGCTGTCTCTGACCATGACAATGTGATAATGACATTGTCGAAAAGGGGCGGCGCATGGGTGACCCTAAAATGATGCCCCCCTCTGAAAAAAGTTCTGTGGACACCCATGCAAGTATTTTTTCAAATGGTTTGTTGGACATCAGAATTCCTACATAGGAGGTGGGACGTGGGGCTCACTTGATCACCTTTACCTCCGCAAGGAGGAGAGGGGGTGCCTTCAATCTTGCATCTACAGATGAACTGTCAATTGATGCTCATCTGTAATGTTGCCCTGCAATAGGTGTATAGTAATTGTAGAAGAAAAAAAAAAAAAAAAAAGATATCCATCTATATCTACATACACACACTATATATACACACTTTTGTCTTCAGGACCATGCTGGTTGATTATTCTTTTTGGAAAAACAGGTCTTCAGAGCAGGAGTGCAGTCAATACTGCAAGTCAATACCTGTGCTTCTTTAGGCTTCAGGAAACATTATTTGCTGTTTTCTTCCTCCTATATCACAGCAGGAAACTACTCTTTTCAAAAGGAAAATGAGGAACCAATTGGTTCTATTTTGAAATCCATTTTGAAGAAGGTAAATTTGCTTTGCCAATAGAAAAACTCCAGTCATCTTTTGACAAAATAAACAATGTTTATATAGCTAAACCTATATGTCAATCTTACATTTCAGAAAATTGTCTTCTCTATGGTTGCAAACCTGCCCCCTTTGACCTAGGCTCTAGAGTCTAGATGAACAGGATATAAATTGATTCAAGCAGTGTGATGTTAAAGCATCTGTAGGCACAGGTTCTCAGCTTGTCATTTGAAAAGTTTATGCAACTTTGTTTAAATGTTATGCTATGCATTTCTTCTGATATGATTGTCACAATACCCTATTATATAGATAATCATCATCTGTTTATTTTGTAGTATTAACTCTATGCAGTACTTTTAAAGCTCTTGAGGAAGCTCTATTGAGCGAAACATGTAGAGCAAGCGGGTGCACTATTGTATGAAATATAATAATGTATACTTTTATATAAAATTGTATTTTTATGTTTGGCACCTTAAGGCTACTTTCACACTGCGGCGATTTTCAGGCGCTAAAGGGCTAAAAATAGCGCCTGTAAAACGCCGCCCCTGCCCAAGTGCTTTCACATTGGATCTGTGCGCTTGCAGGACCCTTTTTCAGCCATTAGCAAGGGCTAAAAGCGCCCCGCTAGTGGCTGAAAAGTGTCGCAAAAACGACGGTAAAGCACCACTAAAAATAGCAGCGCTTTCCCGCCAACGCTCCAGTGTGAAAGTGCCCTAAAAGTCCGCTCTTTTTGCCAGCTGTTCCTTGTGATCTTTCTGCACATAGCTTGAAGTGCTTTATTTCTCCCTTGAGGAGCAAAATGGCAGCTGGCCGTAAAAGACCCAGATGGGAATATTTTGAAGTTCCTCTACCTATGGGTAAAGCAATAAGCAATGTTATGGCTTTAACTGAATTTTAGTAGTTGAACCTATTAACCTAAAATCGGTTCTGATATTGCTGTTTTACTAACTTGACAGCTTATTATTCTAAATAAACTTTAATTTTGTTTGCAAATATTAAAGATTCTAACTACCAGCATGAATAGGTCTTTGTATTTAAAGAGCACCCGTCATTTCAGATCCATCATGGCAGCAGACGTCCACTCACCTGCTGCCACATCCCTCCGCTTGTTGTGTCACTGCCGCATCACCAGCCGTCCACTAAAGTGAATGGGACTGTCAGTGAGTCAACAGCGGGTCAGAGGAAGAGCCGCTGCGGGACAGACAGTTGCTCTTTAAAAATGATGATTTAACCACCTCGCATCCAGGCCAATTCTGACACTTCCCTCCTACATGTCAAAAATCATCATTTGTTTGCTATAAAATTACATAGAACCCCCAAACATATATGTTTTTTTAGCAGAGACCCTAGAGAATACAATGGCGGTCATTGCAACTTTTTATCTTGCACGGTATTTGCGCAGCAATTTTTCAAACGCGTTTTTTTTTTTTTTTTTTTTAAAAACAGTTTCATGCTTTAAAAAACAAAACAGTAAAGTTAAGTTAGCCAAATTTTTTTGCATTGTGTGAAAGATGAAGTTACGCTGAGTAAATAGATACCTAACATGTCACACTTCAAAATTACACTCGTGGAATGGCGCCAAACTTTGGTACTTAAAAATTCCCATAGGCGACGCTTTAAAATTTTTTACTGGTTACATGTTTTGAGTTACAAAGGAGGTCTAGGGCCAAAATTATTGCTCTCGCTCTAACGTTCGCAGCGATACCTCACATGTGTGGCTTGAACACTGTTTTCATATGTGGGCGGGACTTGCGTATGAGTTCGCTTCTGCGTGCGAGCTCACGGGGACAGTGGCGCTTTAAATTTTTTTTTTTTTAATTGTTAATTTTACTTAAAATTTTTTATTTTCACACTTTTTAAATTTTTTTTTTTTTTATCACTTTTATTCCTATTACAAGGAATGTAAACATCCCTTGTAATAGGAATATGACACGATCGGTCTTCTTTACAGTGAGATATGGGGTCAATAAGACCCCACTTCTCACCTCTAGGCTGGGAAGCCTAAAAAAAAAAAAAAAAAAAAAAAAAGAAGATCACCGCTTCCCAGCCGAAGCGGCGCCGTTTTTTTGAATGCAGAGGCCGGGTGTGACGTCATAACATCGCGCCCGGCCTCCGAACGATCATAGAGACTCCGGCAACCATCTGGTCCGCTGGAAATCTCTATGATCCACATCCGGCGCCAGCGGATCCGCTCTCCGATTCACCGATCGCTGAGGTGAGTTGGTAGCAGCACCGGAGGGCGGCGCGGGGGGGGGGGGGGACACACACACGTCCCCTCTCGCCGCCCATAAGAACGATCAAGCGGCGGAACAGCCGCTATGATCGTTCTTATGGTGTACGGAATCGCCGTCTGAAAATGCCGGTATCTGAATGATGTCTGTAGCCTCAGGCATCATTCAGATATAACCCCCGAAAGTCGAAGCCGTCATATGACGGCCTCCGGATGTCAAGAGGTTGAAGCGAGTCGATTTAAAACCAAGCCCTTTTTACTAGTGATTTAAAATCGACATTCAGCCCGTGTGTGTGACAGCCGGCCCGACAAACTGGCCTATTGGCCAGCTTTTTGAACGTGCATGCTGCAAAACCAGCAGCCAAACGGCTCCTGGTCAACGCTCTCAGCCAATGGCTCAGCAGGGGCTATCGCTGTACTAACATTGGTTAGCACAGTGGCTGACTGGAGCCAGTTTTTTTTTTTTTCCAATTCAACTCGCTGGGTTGAACGAAAAAACCTCATGGTGTGTACTAGGCTTTAGCATTAAAAAACATTGATGCTAGGGCCAATTTACTTGACCTGAAGATTTGCTCTGGTTCAATGATTCAGAATGCATTAAAAGACAGACAGAAATGCTACGATCATTTCCAGAAGGTGGCCAACGGCAGTTTCATTTCTCAAAAACCAGGGGTATCCAAACTGTGGCCCAAGGGCCAGATGCGGGCCCTTTGAAAAGTCTGGAGACCCCTGCTCTGAACCAATTTCATTTAAGGTTTGGATATAAAACATGACACAACATAACAGGAAGGGCCTAAATACAAAGCTTCCGATGATTGGAAGAGGCTGAAAATGTGACTGTCGGCCCACCTCTGCCTCAGAGGAAGCTTTGTATTCAGAGAACACAAAGCTGCCTATGAATGGCTGAGCACCACTAAGCTTAACTCAATTATGTTCTAGGTGTGGGATGGAAGGTCTCATTACACTGCTGAAACACAAGCCTATATACTGTACATAGCTGAGGCTACATGCAGTTTAACCACTTGCTGCCCGCCCACCATCATATGACGGCGCAGCCGTAACCCTGGGCCGCCGTCATATGACATGACGGCCTTCCAGGGGGGGCGTGCGCCCGCCGCGTCACTCAAGTCCCGGTGTGCGTGCCTGGTGGCCGCGGTGTCCACCGGCCACCCGCGATTGCCGGTAACTGAGCAAGACCGTGGATCCGAGTGTGTAAACACACAGATCCACGTCCTGTCAGAGGAGAGGAGACAGATGGTGTGTTCCTTGTACAGAGGAACACCGGTCTCCACCCCTTGTGAGTCCTTTCCCCCACAGTTAGAATCACTCCTTTGGAACATAATTAACCCTACAGTGCCCCCTCCTGGTTAACCCCCTTCATTGCCAGTCACATTTACAGTAATCAATGCATTTTTATAGCATGGATCGCTTTGTAAATGGTCCCAAGAATGTGTCAAAAGTGTCCAATGTGTTCGCCGCAATATCAACATATCAACAATATCAATATCAACAATAAAAATCGCAGATCGCCGCCATTACTAGTAAAAATAAATAAATAAAAATGCTATAAATCTATCTCCTTTTTTGTAGAAGCTATAACTTTCGCAAACCAATAAATATACGCTTATTGCGATATTTTTTTACCAAAAATATGTAGAATACGTATTGGCCTAAACTGAGGCAAAAATTTGTTTTTAAAAAAAACTTAAAAAATTTGGATATTATAGCAAAAAGTAAAAAATAGTGTTTTCAACCTTGTCACTCGTTTATAGCGCAAGAAATAAAAACCGCAGGGGTGATCAAATACCACCAAAAGAAACCTCCATTAGTGGGGAAAAAAAATGATAAAAAAACTTTCATTTGGGTACAGTGTTGCATGACCGCGCAATTGTTATTCAAAATGCGACAGTGCTGAAAGCTGAAAATTGGCTTGGGCAGGAAGGGGGTGAAAATGCCCTCTATGGAAGTGGTTAAACAGCGCACCCAGCAGGCACACCTGTTAGTGTAGAAAATAGGTCATGTGGACCAACCAAGCCCAAACTAGTAAAAATGATCAAACACCGGCAAAAGAAAGCAATTTGTGGGGGGAGGGGAATTATATAAATTTTATTGTGGTACGCATTGCACAACCGTGCACTTGTCAGTTAAAGCGCAGTGCTGTATTGCAAAAAATGGCCTGGCCATGAAGGGGGGGCAAATCCTTGAGGTCAAGTGGTTAAAAGTGAATTAAATTATGTTTCTGGTACTCAGATACAGCGAAGATCCACTTTAACTATAAACAGATAACCTGTAAAAGGCTTTTAAAGCATCATTTATGGACAATTTTTGTTACCATAATTTTTAGCAATTTCACAGGCTTGTTCAATTTTTAGGCTTGACATTTTATCCATTTACTCAATACAACCACTTTTTTTTTAATTTAAGTTTATTGTATTTTTTCCTGAAAAGATGCGTTCTATAAATAGCTGCACTGTTAAAAACCCACAAAAAAAAAAAATGTGCTGCTGCCATTTTTCTCTAAGGTCTTTTCTTTGGTTTCATAGTAAATATGATTGCTAGAGGGTTTAATGCAAAGTCTTGCAAAAAAAGCAGAATAAAAATCGCCCTCAGTAGACAAGTGGTTAATCTCTCTGGCTTTCAGAAGGCCATCCAAGTACACAACTCAAACTAAGCCGTTTACAAAACCAATTTAAGAAGATCGCTCCAATAGTAATATCCCACAAGTATTTTATGTACAAATACCATACTGGTGACACCACAATAGGGGAAAAAACTTTTCAGTGAAAGGGAATTTAAAAAAAGACACAAAATTAGAAGAGAAGCAGTTTAACCTTAAACTGCGTAGAGGGTTCTTTACTGTCAGAGCAGTAAGGATGTGGGAGCATCAATAATTTAAAAAAAACTATTAGATGGGCACCTTAATGACCACAACATACAGGGATATATAAATGTACTATTGACACAAACGCACACAGGTTGAACTGGATGGACTTTTCAACCTCATCAACTAACTATATGCATTTCTTGCTGGTAGACATGGCACAGCAAGTGCTCAACAATGGAGGGGAAAAAAAGAAACAAACAAAAAAACAAAATTGAAATAATTCACCTGAGGCTAACGGTTACTTGCAAGGTCAGTCAAACCATAGGCAATTAAAGGATAAGTCCACCCTAACATCGCTACATCTACAGACATCCACGATATAAGCCTAATCCATCTATCCCGATAAAAAAAAAAAAAAAAGTATGTTTACTGATTTCTTCTTTAAGTCGGTCCAATCTCCAGCAGCGGAAGTTCTGCAGTGGACACAGCCGACAATGGGGAGTGACATCACCCATAGACTTACTATAGGGCTTCCGTTGTCGGCTGCCTCCTCTGCACTCATCTCCACAGCAAAGCCGCAACTGACAGCTCAGCGTAGGATCGGGTCAGATCGGCTTCAAAAAAGGTATGTATAGCGATTTCTTCTTTACAGGGTTAGATCATTTAGTGTTCGATGTCAGTAGATGCAAGGATTTTAGGGTGCACGTATCCTTTAAATCTCAGGTCTTTAATGACAAGCATCATAGGGTGTGCTGGATTGAAGGAGCTTGCTAGATACTAAAGCAAAGAATAAAGCAGCATGAAATGACTCTGCAGTAAGCCACGATGACTAGATCTAATCTTTTACCCCACATTAATACAGAAGTTGGCTGCTCCCTGTTACCGCACTTTGTTGTTACGCCACACAAATAATTAAAACATCAATTTTTTTTAGCGTAAAAAAGGTGCTCTCGACCTTATACTAAGGCCTCCTTCACACGAGGCATATCATTGTGTAGACCAATGCAAGAGCCATCTTTGCCTGCAGGGGATTCACAAGTGTTCTGTGCACTTAATGCAGGCAGTCCCATTCACATCAACTGGAATGTAGTGGCTGCGTCCGTGCAGCCACTGTCTCAACTGACAAATGGTACTGCCTGCACTCAGATACACAGAACAATCTGATATCTGCAGGTGTGGGTGCATGTCCCTGAATGCAGACTGCATTTGTGAACAGTATCTACACAGATATCAATCTGGACTAGCAGCTGTGCTCCAATTGACATGAATGGGACTGACTGCACTGAACACCTGTGCATCTTGCCCTGGAAAGGACATCCCCTTTGCAGGGGTGTATGCACCAATATGCCCTTTGTGAACAAGGCCTTAAAGTGTCAGAAAACCCACATGAAAATATTAGATTTATATTAAAAGTGCACCAAATGGAAATTTTGGTGCTGAAAACCAAAAATGCAGGATGCATTTGGCCAAAAACAGTTTTAAAAAAAATATTTATATTTTTATGTATAAAATTGTATTCTATTCGACTTTAATACCATTAATTTAAATATATATGAATGTTGTCGCCCATTATTGGCACCTTTAGCACAAGAAAAGCTCAAGATAAATGAAACCCTTTAAAAATTCTATGCATGTCTGCACACTGGTTCGTTGGGCTTTCATTGTGGTGTTAAAAAAATCCTGCTTGCTGCAATTTTGGTATAAAAAAAAAATAAAAAAAAAAAATAAAAAAAAACACACACACACACACACACACACACACACCTCCCAGTTCAAATGCACTGAAAACACAGCAAGAACGCATCATTAACACACTCGTGTTACATTTAACCTATGAAAAACAGATCATAAGAATGGTAAATTCTGTGCCATTATCGGCACCCTTTGCGCTTATCAACCGAACAGTTGCAGTTGGGGATATTGGAGAGCAGTGTTGCCAGCTCCACAGATGTTCAGTTTTCAGCGAGTTTCTATGCTGAGCCTCCCAATCACATATGAGCATCCCATGTGACACTAGTCACATGTGGGCGTATATACTGTGGTAAAGGACAGCCCATTCGCTCCCTCTTCATGCCCACTAACCAGCAAACACAATAGGGGTGGGATTAATACATCTTGATTGATGGAGGCTTCACCTCCCCCTTATCCTAAGACACAGGCTGAAGAGGCATGGTACAGAATAGAACACATGGTACTGTCAAAAAAAATAAAAAAAAAAACTTTAATTTCAAATATATATTTGTATGGCAACAGATTGATATTTTTACTCTGTATCCCAAAGGATTTTTTTTTTATGTTGAACATGTACCCAGCAGCAGATTAGAAGCTCCTTCTGCTTAGGTTTCCCTGCAGACAGGATGGAAAAGATGGGTCATGTGACAGCTATATATCACATAGGAAGGTACTTAAAAAAAAAAAAAAAAAAACAACACACACCTTCAAATACAGTGCCATCCTCCACATACAGAAAAAGGGCAATATAAATATAATGAAAATTTAACTGTTTAGTATCCCTTTAAAGTAATGCTAAAGTCCAACCTTGGAGAAGTTTGCAGACACGCACAACGGCTCTTAAAGCAACAACTCATTTGTTTAAAGCTCAAAGAAGAGATATTGGACATGCTCTTCAAACCCAACGTCCTTGAGACTCTTGGTTAATTGTGCTCGGCACAGCAGAAGACATATGCTTGAAAGATCTATATTGTGCTAGTAATTGTCTGGCTCTGAGCATTACATGTCATTGCCAGCATGTAAAGTAATTCTGTTCAGAGGATAATCAAACATTATCCAAAGGTGATTGACAGAATTGCTACAGCAGGACATAACTGAGGAAATGAAAGACAAGAACCACTGCGGCAGACTTTACTGCGGAAAAAAACCAATAGGGTCTCAAAATATGTATATATAGTGCATACTAAATAAAAAAAATATATATTATACATACGTATATATGTGAGTATAGGCCGAGGCACCTAATTTTACCACAAAAAAAACTGGGAAAACGTATTGACTCAAGTATAAGCCTAGGGAGGGAAAATGCAGCAGCTACTGGGTAAACAATGCCCATCTGCAGGCTCACTGTGCCCATTTGCAGCTGTACTTTTGATAACTAATAGCGGGTGTCTCCCGCTGTGTCATGTCCATCTGCAGCTGTACCTTTGATTACTAAAACAGCAGGTGTCTCCAGCTGTGTTATGTAGTCTGTTTGGTGGCCGTCCATTGTAAACAAAGCCCTGCCGCCTCCTTGTCCGTGATAGACGGAACACTGATAGTTTCCCAGCATTGTATCAGTGTTCCGTCTATCACAGACGAGGAGGCGGGGCTTTGTTACAATTGACTGCCGCCTATACACATACACACAGTTTACATTCTCTGGCAGAATTTATGATTTCTTGGACATTTTTCAGAGAATATGAATAAACTTTTTTTTTAACTCATGGTTAGTGTTTGGCTGAAGCCATTAAGATATTATCCACTGTTTACTCTTTAAATCATAATCACAACAGAAACTACCCAAATGACCCTGATCAAAAGTTTACATACCCTGGTGATTTTGGCCTGATAACTTGCACACAAGTTGACACAAAGGGGTTTGAATGGCTATTAAAAGGTGACACAATATAAAATAATGATATGGTTGCACTACTGAAAAAAAAAAAAAGAGAGGGGGTGTATAGCAGCCAGCATCAACAAAGTAGTGACAATGTGAACAGTGAAAAGAAAAAACAATGCAGCGCTATACATAAAAATCAACGCAAATGTGATCAGCTGTGCAGCATGATAGTATATAACTAAATATAAAAAAATGCAGGAAACCAAATACAATATTGTATTATTATAGTGAGTCCATGATCATATTAACGACCAACAACGTGAACATTATGGTCATGTAAATGTTCAACAAAGGTGAGCAGTATAAATGTAAGATGAGCGAGAGGTATCTCAAGGGTGCTACGTGGTTTCACAGAGGTGGTGTTCCAATACTCAGTATCCACAGCAAAGAATGAATGGAGCAAATACGCTTACCGGAACAGGTGGACACGTTTGCCGTACGGCTAGGTGTCATACAGGCTTAAGGATCGATCGATCCAAATAGAGGTTTGTTGTAGAGGCGTATACGGCAGGTTCCACTGGTTCCTTTGTAGCAATGGTAAACGACCTAAAGACATCAGATGTTCCAGGTCTGGTTGTACGCACTTCTCCGACAGGTGTATATAGGAGGAATGCACCTTTCACAAAGCCATCATGGGGACATGGAAAAAGGAAAAAAGGCTCCACATAGTGCTTAAATCCAAAGAAGCAGGTTTATTTTAAACCAAATAGGGTAAAAATCCAGATAACAGCAGCCAAGATAAAAGTGATCACAATAAAAAGTAGTATGGTACCAGGAACAAAAAATTAATCCTCAACTGTTTGCTTGTAATTTGTGTGCGCAAAAGGCCAATGAGTTTCTGGACTCCTGATAGACCCTTGCATCTTTCATCCAGTGCTACACTGACGTTTCTGGATTCTGAGTCATGGGGAAAGCAAAAGAATTGTCAAAGGATCTGCAGGAAAAGGTAGTTTGATGTGTATAAAACAGGAAAGGGATATAAAAAGATATCCAAGGAATCAAGAATGCCAATCAGCAGTGTTCAAACTCCAATCAAGTGGAAAATGAGGGGTTCTGTTGAAACCAAACCACAATCAGAACTAAAATTTCAGCCACAACTGCCAGGAAAATTGTTCCGGATACAAAGAAAAACCCACAAATATCTTCAGATGAAACACAGGACTCTGAAAACATGTGATGTGGCTGTTCCAAGATGCACAATAAGGAGGCAGTTGAAGAAAGATGGGCTGCATGGTCGAGTCGCAAGAAGAAAGCCATTACTACGCAAATGCCACAAAGTATCCCGCTTACAATACGCCAAACAGCACAGACAAGCCTCAAACTTTTGGCACAAAGTCATTTGGAGTGATGAGACCAAAACTGAGCTTTTTGGCAACAACTATAAACGCTTTGGAGAGGAGTCAACGAGGCCTATGATGAAAAGGTACAGAGGTAGATCGCTAAAGTTTTTGGGGATGTGTGAACTACAAAGGCACATGAAATTTGGTCAAAATTGTTGGCAAGATGAATGCAGTATGTTATCAAAAAATACTGAAGGAACATTTGCATTCATCAGCCAGGAAGCTGCGCATGGGACATACTTGGACATTCCAACATGACAATGGCCCAAAACACAAGGCCAAGTCGACCTGTCATTGGCTACAGCAGAATAAAGTGAAGGTTCTGGAGTGGCCATCTCAGTCTCCTGACCTCAATATTATTGAGCCACTCTGGGGAGATCTCAAACATGCAGTTCACGCAAGACAGCCCAAGAATTTACAGGAACTGGAGGCTTTTTGCCAAGAGGAAAGGGCAGCTTTACCATCTGAGAAGATAAAGAGCCTCATCCACAAATACCACAAAAGACTTCAAGCTGTCATGGATGTTAAAATGATAAGAAAAAAGGGATGGTCAGCCTACAACTAATGAATTGGTATGCTTTCATTTAGATGCTGTAGTAGACCATTTATGTTCCAGTAAAATTATAAATAGTTACTGAAGAATTTGTTAATAAAAAGAAAAAAAAAACGGAAGCAAAACCAAACACCACTCATCTATAATTTCTAATTGAATAGTCAAGGCAAAGATCATAGAAAAGCAAGCCTCGGAAATCTGTAAAAAAATAAAAAGCTTTCACAATTGGATTTCATTTTATACACAGAATATATTTTTTGATAAGGCTGATCATGTAAAAGCCCATTTTATACCAAAACACATGGCTGGAATTCTCATTATATCAGTCAGTAGCAAAGTATTCAAACATTGTCAGCATACAGCTAACAACTCCCTGGTGCAGACTAATGTAATAAACACTTCCAATATTAGAAGAAAAAAAAAAGTTAATGAATATCCATATCCCACACAGGGAAAATGCAGACATTTTTCTTGTTGCTAAGGAAATGACTATTCTTGACAGGGACTTTAAATGCATGCTGAATAGAAAACAATGGCTAAGGTTTTTGCCTTAATGCATGAAATAAGGCATTCTTTGCATAAAGGTAAAAAAAAAAAAACACCTGTCTTAAGGCTCCTTTACCATACCCCAACGCATTATACTGCAGCATTGTGGAGCACAGCATTGTGGAATGAACGGACCCTTATCTTTAATAGAGGGTGAAGAATTAGAACTGATGCATTTTGTGCAAGTTTCTTGCACTGCAAATGACTCAGCTTGCCCTTGCAGGACGCATGCAGGTGCCAATTGTTAATGACACATCAAACACAATGTAACACAAACATGTGGTTTGGTGAAAAGCATGCTGAAAAAAAGTGCTTCCACTACTGACTCCACGTTCCAGTGTTTTGCTGCCCATTCAAATGGATGGGCTATCAAAGCCAGACCATGTGGGAATATGCACACAAACCAGTCCTGAACCCATTGGAAACAGCATTACAAGAAATGAAACGGTAAGGATGTTTGAGAAAGGAGGGCAGACCTAAAAGCCTTACCTGTGACAGACATTCACTGTACTGTTCATTTAAGCACAAGAGACTCCATTTTGTTCTCACTGTTGAAATGTGTTCTGTAACCTTCACCTAACACACAGACACATCTACTAAATGCTCTCTACTCCCCCCCTCCCTTCAAGGTTTTAGTTTTGCAATTGTTCTATTTACTAGCTTTTAATATATTTCTATTTGTTAGCTTTTAACATCTCACACCACCCCTTTCTTATCTATGTATAAAACATGCAAACATTTTGACACTGAATGGACATTTTAAACACAGTGATTGAGTCCTGTGAATCTGTTCCTGCAGCTGCAGTATTAACTTTGTTTTAGAGTCCCAATCAGAAATCAGTCATAATAATTTTGGCGAGCCACCTGGATATGGGCTTCATGCACAATGGACTCTCTCGCCTAAATGCCTTTCTGCCTGGCAGTGGTATTTCGCAAAAAAAAAAAAAAAAAACACACCTCAAGTGTTTGCCCATTAATCCATTTCATTAGCCAGAAAAAGGATTTAGAATAAGAATTCTGGCTTTCAAAATGAATTCATGCTTAAGTGCTAAAACATGCCTAGCATATTTACACCAATGCGCATTTAGACAGGTTTACATACACGCATCAAGCTTTTTTTGTCGTCAAAACGCAGCTGCTCCGGGAAGCATAGGCAGCGGGTTTTTCTTCTCTGCCTCTAAACTCCTCTAAAAGCCTGTGTGCGCATGGATACAGACTAACATGCAGGGGCGTTCAGAGGCAGGGAGAAAAAAAAAAAAAAAAAACACCTTAGGAGCAGCTGAAAAGTCCAGTGTGCACAAGGCCTTAGTAAGCCAGTTTGCTACCAAAATGACAAATTACCACAGATCATGAAAGTCAGGACCACGGGGCCTTCCTGGAAGTAAATTTCAGCTAGTCGTCCTGGTCAAGAGCTTGACTATCCCTTCATGTTCCGTCCTATCAATGCTTCAATATAAGCTGCATAAATGGCTAATGATAAAATGCAGGAGAGGGCAGGGACATACATCTGAACAGGGTAGCTGGTCAAAAGATTCAACGGTTCTAGGGCATTGAACAAGGAAGCTAAAGAGGCATGCAGGCACCTTGAGGCACCCACTAGAACAATCTAATTCAGGTTTAATTACCTTCATACAATGTCAGTTTAGTTTCTAAGTGCAAGGAGGATCTTATGAAGTGCCAGAGGGCATATGGACTACTATTGTTTACACAAAACTACTATTTGTCCAGCCTATTATACAGAGAGGCCCCCAGTGTAGCTAAGGCATAACAATGCACATACTAGAAGTCATTTCGAGCAGTATTACAATTGTGTTACTATGGTTTCACGTCAGACAGTATTTAAAAACTTGAAATTGTACCCACACTGTTTAGGTCTAAAATATTTATTTTGTAATGTTCGTTCGTAAATGTAAGGCCAAAAAATAAAAAACATTTATTAAGTACATGTCTACATTGCATGCACATTTTTTCCCATGTTTATCCTATTAAAATGCAGCAAGCACAAAAATAATCTACTGATTTACCAGAAACCCAATGGTTCCCAACTTGTTTAGGCCAGCATGGTGACTTTGCTGCAGTAACATCCCAACCCTGCCCAGGTCAATAGGAACTGAGTTCCAGCAACTTGTAAGTAAGCAGCTTCCAAAGTAGAAGGATCTATGTTGAGGTTATCTGAAGGCAGACTAATAGATTTACCTTCAACTACATAGTTCAAGGGCCTGCCTTATTGCATACAAATTGAAAGTGCTTTGGTTTGACCTAGAATGGTTTGGGTAAATCTAAAGGAAGAAATTGAATAAAATGTATGGCCAGCCTAACTAGGAGGCAAATGCCTAATACCAACTACTACATAGGATAGTACAGTCATTCTCTAGCTCTCAAACCAGGTAGTCACTACAAAACCTAAACCATTTATTCATAAATTGAGGGGTTTTGTTGCATATATTTGCAAATACATAACACTATAGAAAATACATAAAAATATTGCTGCATCAAGACTTCTGCAAAGTGTGGTCCCTAATGAAATGTGACATTTCCATTTTCCCCAGCAGTCAATCCAGCACAAAGCGTGGGTCACTACCTAAATGTATGAAACAAACCTTTTTTCTAGATTTCAGCTAAATGAAATATGTACTTTACTCGGGTACTGAGCTTTAAAAAACTGTTGTCTGTGCTTTCACAAGAGATAGAAGTAGCACCCCTCCCTCTGCTGCAAACAAGATGCACACAAGCCGTATAGATCTTTTCCATTTGACAAACTCACAAAATAGGATTCTACTGACAGACTTCCACATGCTTAAGACCACTTTGGGGAAGCCAGATTGTTAATACTAAGCGGATCTAATAAAGGGCAACCTACCATTGGAAGGGGCAAAGCTTTTGTTTCCTTATGCAGCAGTAAAAATGTTAGGTTGCTTAATTTGAGCAAGCTTTCTGATTTCTCACTTTTGCAAAGTTACTGCTCAGGCATGCTTCCTGTTGTATCAGAAACTGTGAATGTTTCATTTAGCAACTTGTTTTTGAAGCTGTACTAATAAGGGTTGGCAATGAATTGATAAGAGGTAGGCACAGCACTCAAAACACCAGCCCAATGTTGGCATGCACCCAGGCTCCTCAACACCTCTATGCAGCTGCATTGTTTTCCAAACCCAGACACAGAAATGAACCATTTGTGGACCTGTTACACTTGATGCAAACATTAGTTTGCATCAAGTTTCCATGCTTTTTTGTGAAAAAGCTGTAAGTGAAAAAGATTGGAAGGTCTAGATAAAGATTGATTTTAAAACTCCTCAAGACAAATGAGAGCGCCTTGTCTGGGTCTGCGCTGTCTAAATATCCTATGAGAGCTCTTGGGATGCATATAAAGTTGTGGGCAGGGTCCTCTACTCAGGGATGGCGGCAAGCTCTATATTACATTCAGAAAAGTACGTTTTAACCCTTTCCGTCTCTATCTAAAGTTTTTTTTTTATAGATATACTATACACACAGCTCTATTAGTAAGCTATCTGTAACCTGGCAAAAATATAGCTCAAAGCGGTAGTAAAGCGGCAGAAAAATAAAAGCAGGTTTAGGTCATAATGTACTAGGATGCACCACATACTAGCACATTATGACAGACTTACCTGGACATGGAGCCCTCCAGCACAGCGCTGTCAAAGCTCCCTGGCGCTACCATCTTTACATGGTCTTCCTTTCGGGTTCATGGCTCCAGCTGTATGAATGGCCGGGCCCACGATGACATCACTCATGCACATGCGTGTGACAGCTCTCAGCTCCGGCACCGAGCTCTAAAGGTCCAGCATGTATGCTGTTCCTCCAGAGTAGGGGGTCAACAGTTTTTCAGAGCCGATACCAATTTTCGGCCACCTTTCAGGTCGATAGCCGGTGCCGATATTTTGTACATCACCGTCACCTACTACCCAGATGCAGAGTCACTTACCTGCCACCCGTATGCAGCTTGTCACTACTTGCACTACTTCTGGCAGCCTCTCCAGCAGCATCCAAGCGGGTAAACTTCCACATGCGGGCGGTGAGATGACGCAACTACCTCTCTGCTCATCCACAGCTGCAGCTCTGTCAACAGCAGCCTTGCTGTAGAGACGCAACAGTGGTGATGCAAGGCAGGCAGTGAGATGGCATCTCTCTGCCTGCGGCATTGCTGACAGATTGGCAGAGACTGCAGCGAGTGCCACGTGGGGACAGGGGGAGGAGGTCTGAGCAATATCAGTAAGTTTGACCGATTTAAAAAATGTAAATATCGGCCTCCCCAATAATTGGCAACCCCCTACTTCAGAGCGCATGTGCCAGTGAAGTCACCAGCTGCATGCAGTCTGAATATTTCCTAAACAGTGCAAGTTTGGAAGATATTCACTGTACCTACCAGGTAAGTATTATAGTTCAAGTTCAAAAGGGAAGTTTAATTTCACTTTAAAGTGTATTCTAAATATCAAAAAATGCAACAGGAAGTGAGAAAATCTTCCTCAAACAGTAATCATGGGAACTAGAGTTTCCACTGGAAGATTTCCACTCAATTCCCAATCTGGTGACTACTCAGAACTTACGACTACAGCAGGTGTCAATTTTAAGTTAATGACACCCCAAAAATAGGTCACAAGCGCAGTGCGCTTACACAATGGATCACATGGTACAGAAGTAACATGCAATGTGTTTGTAGTGAGTTCATAAGTAGTAAATGCACTACTTTTGGTGTGGTGCGAATACAGCCCATTAAATTTTAAATGGGCTGAATTCATACCGCAAAAAAATTAGTGCATGCACTACTTTTGGAAACTCACTGCAAACATTGCATGTTGCTTCTGTACTATCTGATCCATTGCAGGTAAGCGGACTGCATGAATTGCACAGCACGTTCCTATGTGACTCCCAGTGTGAACCAGCCCTCAATGAGGATGGTCTCAACCAAAAGTATCATACAAAAGACACACGAAAACAGACTAGGGAATGTTTATAAACTAAATAGAACGTTTATGAAAGAAGCTCCAAAAAGTTATAAAATTTTTCTCAACATTTCTCAAGACAAGGAATGACAAAGTTAATGAACAGTTTCGGCCAAAAATAAGCAGGTCTGCAATTCGCAGTGCTTTATCATAGCAAAGGCATTTCATGACTACCACTACAGACTGCCAATTTACTCAATAACTAAATCCATCACTCAGTAAACACAAAAAAACCCACACTAGACCACATCATACAACCTTTTCTATCTTTTAAAACTGCCAACTCTGGTAATGTGTGCATTTTTTAGGACACTTACTGCCCTACTCATATAGCTAAACAAAGCCATTGCAAACTGCTGTGACAGATGTAGTTTATTTGCCTAGGTTATTCAGGCTATAAGAGCATAATGCCAACTGCTGCCAAGGCAGAACCACAATGGTAACAATGAATCCAAGAAAGGACATGATTAGCCTGGAATTAAATTACACATCAGGATAATATAACATTGCTACTATCAGCATTTTGTGTGACCGGACACAATGCTACCAGGATATGATGGCAATGCAAAGTGACACCATCACTTCACATAGACTATTCTCAAGATCAGTTTCTATAAAGCTTCCTAAGAAAACCCTGGGGTTTTTGAGAACAGCCTCTTCAGAGCATAAAAGTAAAAAGGCTTCAAGAAATTCACAACTACCAATATAAGCAATGTAGTTTTTATGACTTTCAAAAAAAAAAAAAAAGGCCTTACTCCTGAAGAAAAGAAAAATTCTGGCCCCCTTCAAAACAGTTTATTAGACATTGCTTTTTTCTAACCTACTCCTGGACGATTGTGCACAAAAGTCCAGTTCTGTTGCCATGAGGATCAATATTCTAAAAATGCAGTAAGAAATGAAACTGCACTAGAAGAGATTGTGGGCTCTTTGAAGAATTTCTTTTCTCCCGGTCATTCTATACAGACCTTTACTAAACAAGCCCTGTTGACTCCTACTAGCGAGCTTACTAAATCTGACCAACTACTACTGCTAGTGAGCTCACTGGTTTGGTGAAGAAATTAAGTTGATGCAAGTTAAAGGGACATCAGTAAAGCTGTTCATATGCTAGTAGATCAAACGACGCTCATATGAATATTTGTACAAAAACTTAGTATATTTGATGACTTGGCAAAAATGCAGTTTAAAGTACTTCAAACGATTTGCTTTTATCATTTAGATTTTGGAAGAATTGCCATTTCCCGAATGAAAAGATTTATTAGAAATGTGTTCATTGGGGGGGGGGGGGAGTTCCTGCTCAGGCCAACTGACGTTTTACCATATGTTTAAATCTACATTTTTTTGCTAGAAAATTACTTAGAACCACCAAAAATGCATTTTGAAAGCAGAGGCAGTGGAGAACATGGTGGTTATTGCAATTTTTTTATGTCACACATAATGCAAACCAAGAAAAAAAAAAAAAAAAAATTTTAACGTTAGTGCACACAAATAGCCAATTTTTGGTAAAAATAAAAAAAAGGTTGTTACACAACTAATAGACACCTTATATGTCAAGCTTCAAAATTGCTCATGCCTGTGAAAGGCCAACATACATAACAAATTTTTCCATAGGTGAGATTTTAAAAGCCTTTACAGATTACCAGTTCAGCATTGGGCAGGCGTTTATGGCACTAAATTATTGCTCTCACTGACGGTTGCGACGATACCTTGTGTGTGGTGAGATCACCATTTACATAGGCATGCGGAAATTACATGCATGTTAACATTTATGCATGAGCACAGGTGCTCTTTAAAAAAAAAAAAAAAAAAGTCATTTCATTTAACTTTTTTACACTTTTAGGATGAACTGTATTGCCATCACAAGGGATGATCATACCATGTGATAACATGGGCAGCGACAGGTACTTTTTGCTAAGACCTCAGATCTTTCCTCTGCCCCAAAAAAGAATTGGTTTGATCAGATGCTTTACAAGCCAGTAACGCCTTGTAAACAAACCAAAAACAGAAGCGACAAAATACTCATTGCTTTCAGTTTCATTTTTAACAGCGGCCAAGGGCTCCCAATCACACATGAGAGCCCAGGGATGTCGGCAGGAGGGACCCCCTTCCGCACCCTGTAGAAGTGATCGGGTGGCCTTACAGCCACTTACATCACTTCTACAAGAAAGCCAATCAGTGGGTGCAAATTTTACAGCCATGAACTCTAAACCACTTCCTCCAGAGAACATATGGGTCTGTCTAAAGAAATAGCAATGATTAAAATAAGCTTCAAACAAAATTCTCTCCGTGTATGGCAGGCTTAAGTATCACCTTGCAAACTGCGGTCAATGAACCCCATGAGCAGCACCAGTTACACTTGCATTGTACCAAACGTGATTTGAGCACTCCATGAATGATGGTTTCCAAAAGACCCTGAGAACAAGAAACCAAACCGTAACTACAGGACAATTAGCTCAACAAGCATTGAAAGCCTCTACCTTGAAAGCCCACAGAGTTCTCCCATTGAGTATTTTGAAACTCAAAAAATTCCCCACAAAAACACACCAGACTTTAGTTCTCATACTAGTACTGACCAAGCTGAGACATTAACAGTACTACTAACACTGTACATATCAGTCTAGAGCCGTCCTTTACACCCAAAATTCTTCCAGGGGATGTCAGAATAAAGCAGAAGATTCATTTCATGATCAGCAGTGTAAAGAGGGCGCTGCCATCACTAAACCAACTGTATTGGGGGGGAGATACCCTTTCCGTCACCAACTGTAGGGGGGGGGGTGGACTCTTCAATCTGCAAACAGTACAGGGGGTAAAAAATTCCTTCACCAAAACAGTATGGTAAGGGGGGGGGGGGGAATGTTGGGTAGAACCTTCTGTCACCAAAGATACTGTGAGGGAGTTTGGGGGTGGTGGACACATCCATCCCCAAACCAACCGTACGGGGAACCCTTCCATCACAAATACCAAATGTACACAGGGGGGGTATGAAGGTGGAGGCTGTTGGATCCTTCTGTCATCAAACCAACTATTGGTGGGGGGGCGGGGTGGTGTACCCTTTTATCAGTATCACCCCAATCGTGGAGGGGCTTGGGAGGAGATACCCTACAAACTCTCCCATCTCCAAACAGTAAGGGGGGGGGGGGAACTCTCCCATCTCCAAACAGTAAGGGGGGGGGGAACTCTCATCTCCAAACAGTAAGGGGGGGGGGGGGGGGGAACTCCCATCTCCAAACAGTAAGGGGGGGGGAACTCCCATCTCCAAACAGTAAGGGGGGGGGGGAACTCTCCCATCTCCAAACAGTAAGGGGGGGGGGGGAACTCTCCCATCTCCAAACAGTAAGGGGGGGGGGGGAAACTCTCCCATCTCCAAACAGTAAGGGGGGGGGGGAAACTCTCCCATCTCCAAACAGTAAGGGGGGGGGGGAAACTCTCCCATCTCCAAACAGTAAGGGGGGGGAGGACTCTCCCATCTCCAAACAGTAAGGGGGGGGAGGACTCTCCCATCTCCAAACAGTAAGGGGGGGGAGGACTCTCCCATCTCCAAACAGTAAGGGGGGGGAGGACTCTCCCATCTCCAAACAGTAAGGGGGGGGAGGACTCTCCCATCTCCAAACAGTAAGGGGGGGGAGGACTCTCCCATCTCCAAACAGTAAGGGGGGGGAGGACTCTCCCATCTCCAAACAGTAAGGGGGGGGGAGGACTCTCCCATCTCCAAACAGTAAGGGGGGGGAGGACTCTCCCATCTCCAAACAGTAAGGGGGGGAGGGACTCTCCCATCTACAAACAGTAAGGGGGGGGGGGGAAGAACTCTCCCATCTACAAACAGTAAGGGGGGGGAGTGGACTCTCCCATCTACAAACAGTAAGGGGGGGGGGGGAGTGGACTCTCCCATCTACAAACAGTAAGAGAGGGGGGGAGGGGAGTGGACTCTCCCATCTCCAAACAGTACAGGGAACGTGAAACCTTTCCCCACCAAACCAACTGTACAAGGGGGGCACAACCCCTCCACCATCAAACCAACTTTTTACGGGGAAAGCCCTCTGTCACTAAACCAACTCTACAAGGGGGCTTGTTCCTGCTGACCCCCAACACAAGTCCCCTTCACACGGATAGGTGGTCCTTCCACTGATGACCGTATTGATGGCCCGGTGTCCTGGACACGAAGTTTCCAATGTTAGTAAAATACAGAGGAAGCCTGGTGTGAATCGGTAACACAGCTGCCAGCAGTCTGTACGAGAGATCGGGGATCCCAGCACTACATCGGGCCATGAAGCACACAGATCGCCCAGCAGGGGTCGATACTCACCGCTGGTGTATAGGGGAGGCTCAGCCGCTGGTGAGAGGAGATGCCGGGTAAGATCCGGACCCCCGCCGCGGGTACATCATCAGAGCCCGGGGAGGAGACCCTCTGTGCCCGCCGCGGGGCACCGATTAGTCGAATGCTCCCAGCTGCGTCACTCGCTCAGGTAACCGCCGCCGCCAGCACCGCTCAGGCCTGCCCTGTGTATGAGACTCCTCGTCACCTCCTATGGACGGCTGTGTGTTGTCAGCCTCTCTTCCTTCCACCTCCCCCTCTCCCCCGGTCTCCGTTCCTGGGCCCCGGAGCCTGCTGGGCTCTCACACAACGCCCTGCAACAACAGTACCGGCCCCGAGTCACGGCTCCCGGGGGATGAGGGTCAGCTTCGGAAGACAAGAAGCCGCGGAGACGCCGGGAACCTTCCACGGCCAACGACACAGCCAGGCCCGACGAATGGAAGGCAGAGACACTGAGGCAGGCGTTACCAGTCGATTAGGAGGCTGGTTCTATGCTCAGAGCTCTCTCTGTGACACACAAACACAGGCGTCACTACTGAGGGATGAGGGGGGCGGCAGAGGAGCACTGCGCATGACTAAACCGCTAGTTACTAAACTAGGAAGAAAGATATACACGGTTGAGTGCAAAAACATATAGCAATAAAGGCCGACAGCTTACATTTGTACACAAATACGCCAGACCAGTGCCATGCTTACGGCCCTCTGAGCAACCCCATACTCTCCAATACACCCAACCTCCACAGGGGATGTATATGTAGCCCTCGTTTGGGAGGAGTAATGACCCCACCCTAGGATATTGCAATAATAACCCTTTAGATAGAGAACCAGAACCTTCACTGAGTGGAAGTGTGGGTTTGGTATTAAAGTTGGCAGCAGGGTTGCCAACGGCCCATAAATGTTCTTTTTTAAACTGTCCGTTACGGGCAGCATCTGCCCATAAAAATATGGCCCATGGTCATATTTAGTACTGCGCATGCACAGTTCCGAAGCAGGCCTGGTGGGCCTCGGGGCCGACTCAGCACCGTCATGGCACTTGCATTTCAAAAAAGGCTCCAATGCTGAAGTGTGGGTTTGATAATAAAGATGGCAGCAGGGTTCCCAACGGGCCGTAAATTTACATTTTTAAACTGTCCATTACGGGCAGTGGCTGCCCACAAAATATATGGCCCATGGCCATATTTAGAAACTGCGAAGCAGCCTGTTGGGGCCCAGGGCTTGGCTCAGCAATGCCATGGTGTCTATTTTCAATATGCAAGCACCAAGCATGTCTGAATGCAAGAAAGGGAGAGGGACGGAGAGCAGGGGCACTGCCACCAACTCGGAAAGGGAGGAGAGAAAGTAGAAGATCAAAGCCTGCCCTCACTGCCCTGCACCAGGGCTAGCAATCATGGTCAGTTAGCTCAAGCCAGGCCACGCCACACAGTCTGTGAGTGAGGGGAGGCATTGATGTGAGGGGAGACAGGGGAGCGAATATGCTAAAGTAATAGGGGACACTGATATTAAGGCTCCCCCTTATATCAGTAACCCTCCTTACCTTAGTGTACTCACTTTGCGGAAGGTGGTCTGTTGTCACCACCTCCACCACCACCATCAGAGTTCCCCTGGGTTCCCCCTTAAAGAGGTTGAAAAGGTTTGTGTTTTTGTAATAAAAATAACCAACACAGGCACATGTTATACTTACCTGCTCTGTGCAAGGGTTTAGTACAGGAGCAACCCCATTCCTCCTCTTCTGGAGTGCCCCCGCCGGTGCTCCTGGCTCCTCCCCTTCATCGGGTGCCCCCCACAGAAAAGCCGCTTTCCAATGGGGACACTAGTGTGTGCACGCCTTCCCTGAGTCCCGCTGCTGCATCCATTGACATAGACAGCTGTACTCGGCCCCCGCCCCTCCGCTCTCGTGTCGCTGGATTTGATTGACAACAAAAATAAACAGTTCATATTGTTATGGGTGTAAAACATATAAAAGTGCTATACTTCAGCCTTCACCCAATGCTATTTTCATTGATCTGACAACATCAAGCTTATGGTAACATTTTTGTGGACACTATTATTCTTCAATAATAAAAAAGATTGAAAGGTAAAAAAAATTGTCCCCTGGTGTAGATCCAACATCCAAAAAGAACTTTTTTTAATGCCAGCATTCTCTTGTTTACATTCAGCTGTCAGCTGAATGTATATGCTGTATTTTGGTCCGGGGCTCCGACCAAATCTTTCTTGTACAAAGAAACCTTTGTATTTTGACTTTCTTCAATAATAAAAAAGATTGAAAGGTAAAAAAATTGTCCCCTGGTGTAGATCCAACATCAATCATGATAAACACCAGCCGCCGACCCAAAAAAAAAAAAAGAGAAAGGTCCGCAACCGACGCTGGCTCCGCCACCTCCTGGCGCTAAATAAACAAAGGAGTGGGGACACCCCGATGACGTCACTTGGGTGACCCCCGCCCTCTTGTGATGGAATCGACCCACCATGTCGATGGGGACAAGGTAGGGAGGAGAGCCCTCCCTGCCCTAAAGCACCCCCTATGTTTAGTGTATGTGGGCCTGGTATGGCGGGGGACCGCAAGCCATTTTTTTTTTTCGGTTTGGCATGGGTTCCCTCAAAATCTGTACCAGACCTGAAGGGCCTGGTATGGATTCTGGGGGACTCCCACGCAGTTTTCAAAAGAACTTTTGTAATGCCAGCATTCTCTTGTTTACATTCAGCTGTCAGCGGGTAAGGATTCAGCAGCTGGCTTGCTAGTTGCTGCTAAACACCAACTTAAAAAGTGCTAAGTGCTGGAACAAAACCGCGTGGAACAAAATATGAACATTTTTGTTCCACTGTTTTTCTGGCGTTTTTTAAGCTGCTAGTGTGCATGGAGCCTTAAGGTCAGCTCAGTCAGTCAGTCCTTTTTGTGTGCATGAAAGCATATGCAATGGAAATGTTTGATTTCTAAAAAAAATATTCTTTGTCCTGAAGTTTATTTGTGTCTGTGAGGCTGGCAGTAATTTGGTGTGGTGCAGTAATAAGGGATATTTTGTAGGTACAAGGACTGTGTAGATATGTGCAGTGT